>NW_023660660.1:0-18910 GCF_015228065.2 Penaeus monodon | reverse complement strand
CACACACACACACACACACCCCACCACCAAAAACAAAAAAAAAAAAAGGGGTAATCCTTCACCCCACAACACTTTCCAAAAGTACATGTTCAAAAAAAATAGCAATTTTCTTGGTGACGAACAAAATGTTTTTAAAACCTCTTTACTTATGTTAACCCGTGAAGTCTCCTGACCGCACGTGACCAAAAACCCGGTTTTTTTATTTCGGATTTTCATGAGTATTTTTTTCCTTTTTAAAAAGGCGCTTTTTGGGGGAAAAAAAAATTAACACTAAATGTGTCATAAAAATAATAACGATAATAAAGATAATGAATAAGGGATGAAGATACAAAAATACAAAAATTGAAAAGGTAAATCATGGGAATCCTCAGACACACTTACTCTGACTTTCACCATTTACCATTTTTTTTAAAAACCCTTTCCATTACTCTGAATTGCAGATGACGGGCCAACCCTTCGTCTCTTGAGTGAAAGGGGGGAAAGGGAAATATTGAATCCTCTTTAATTTTTTTTTTTTTTTTTTTTTTCTGGGGAAAATTTTTCGCAGAATACAAAATTCATTTCCAACGGTAGGCTTTGCAATGCATCCATTATGGTGTCATTCACGATTTAAAGGTTTTAAAAAAGGTTTTGTCTTCTGTCGTCTTTCCCTCTTTTCTCTGTCTTGTCTTCTTTTTTGATCTCTGTCTTTTTTTTTTTTTTTTTTTTCTCTTCCCCTGTCTTATCCTTCATCCTCTCCTCCTTCCTTCCCCCCCTCCCCCCCTTTATTCTTTCAATCAAACGCCTCACCCCACCCCCCCATCCAACCCCCCACCCCAACCCCAACCCCCACCTCCTCATTTTCCTCTCCCCCATTTTCTCTTCATCCTTTCTTCTCTCCCCCTTTCCCCCCCCCCTTCCCATCTCCCCTTTTTGTATAAAAAAACCCTCACTGGGACCTGTTCGGGAGAAAAATCAGACCCAAAAAAAACGATAACAAGGAAAAAGGGAAAAATCAAAACCTATAGACAAACAGCAGCATCCTGTGTCAGTGAATTTCTTGGGACTAAAAAGCTTTCGACCACGTGTGAAACGTCTATTTAATCTGAAATATGGGTAAATGTTATACATTTGGTGCATTGTGAGGGACGAATGTAAAAGATTTGTTAATATTATTATTATCAACGTTCTTTGGGTTAACTTACATTTTTTCTCTGGACTGGTTTTTTTTTTATTGTCATTTCCAATTATCACAATCATTTTTAGCATCTTTACCATTATCATAATTATCATTAAAACTGCGTACTAGTTTTTGTTTTCTTCAATTTTCAACCCCCCCCAACCCCACACAAACCTAAAACGCACCACCCACCCCGCCCACCCCCCCCCTTTCACAAACAACAGACCCTGAGTTCCTTTCCATGCGAGTTTTAAAGGGAGAGTCCCCTGCGACTTTTTCCGACCCCCTTACTGCAAAGTGTGCCTGTTTCCGGGGGGAAGAGTGTTTGTCAAGGGCTGCAAAACTGTGCTTTTTTTTTAGGGTTTTTCCCGTGTTTTTTTTTCTTTTGTTCCTGTTGTGTCTATTTGTTTTGACTTTTTTTTTTTGGTTTAGTTTTTCTCTATGTTCTTTATTTTTTTGTTTTTCCTTTGTCTTTTGTTTGATTTATGGTCACTGTTTTTGTTCCCTACCCATTCTCTTTGTTTTTTCTCTTTTTTATTAAAAATCCCAATCGTCTTTTTTCTGTTTTCGTTCTTTGTGGGTTCGTTATATTGTATTTATGTCTTTTTTCCTTGTATTTGTATCTTTCATTTTTATCCTGTTCTTTATTGGCTGTTTTTTCCCTTTTCTGTTTTTGGCGTTATCCTTTTTTGTCTTGTTTACATGACTGTTTTTCTATCTTTGTATCTTTCTAGCTTGTTTTCTAGCATTGTCTGTCCCTTTTATTGTATCTTCAGCTTGTTTTTCTACATTGGTCTTTCTAGATTGTTTGTTCTCTATAAATGGTTTTTCCTTTTTTCCCATCATGTTTTTATGTCCTCCCCGTATTGGTGTTTTCTGTGCGTAGTGGTATCTCAATTTCTACAACTGTATGTCTCTGTCTCTCTTCAGTGTCCGTCGTGTTTGTGTCTGTTTTGCTCTTTCGTTTATTGGTCGATTGTTTTTCCCCTCCACTTTTATTCTCCCTTATCGGGTCTGTCTCATCCTCCTGTCCGTTGCTTTTTAAAATTTATTCCCCTCTTGTCCGGTAAAAATGGTAATATGTTGTTGCCAAAAACATAGGGGCCCAACGGTATTTCCCTTTATTATTGATTCCTCTAACTCCTTTTTTAAGGATCGACCCCCTTTTTTTTGTATTTTTAATCGAAATTATTTTTTGCTTATATTAGGAATTATTTCAATTATTTTTTTTTAGTTTTTTACGTTTTCTCGTCTCAAAATTTTGGTTTTTTTCCCTTTTATTACTGTTTTCTTTCCCTATTTATTATCTTTGTTTTAACCCCATTCTTTTATTGTATTATTTTCATGTTTTTTTTATGTTTTTAGTTTTTTATTTATTGTTTTTTTTAAGGAAAAATGTCGGGTTTAAAAATTGCTTTCGTTTATTATTTTTTTCATTTTTATTTTATTTTTTTCTATTTATCCAGTCATACAAATTTTTATGTTTTTTTTTTCATCCTTTATTTTCCCTTTCTTTCGTCGCATTTCCCTTTTTATTTTTGATTCTTTATTCTTTTTCCGGTTAAATTACAATTCTTATTCTATTTTTTTTGTCTTTTTCTTTTTATTCCTCTATTTATTCTCGTTTAGTTTGGTGTTTTTTAAACTTTTACTTTCATTCTTTTATCATGTTTGCATATTCGTTTTAAAAATAAAAAAATAATAATAAAAAAAAAAATAATAATAAAAATAAAAGATTTATTTGTTTTTTTATTTATTTTTATTTTTTTATTTTTTTATTATTTTTTTTTTTGGGGGGAGTTTTTTCCCTTTAATTTCCCCTTTTTTTTTTTTGGGTTTTGGGGTATGGTTTGGGGGGCGTTAAATTCCTTTTAGTCCCGCCCCGAACAAATTTTGGGGCCCTTTTTCAGACCTTTTCCCCAAGGGCCCTAAAACTTTTTTTAATGTTGGTAAACCCAAATTTCCAAGAGAACTTTTACCCAATCTTTTTTTTACAAACTATACTTTTGTTTTGAATTTTTTTTATTTTTTTAAAAGAATACTCCTTTTAAAAAACCCATAAAAAAGAATTAAAAATGGAAAATTTTGGGGGGGAAAAAAATTTTTTAAAACCCTACCCCAAGGTTTTTACGGGGAAAATAATATTTTTTATTTTATAATTTAAAAATTTTGGAATTTTCAAAAAAATTTTTTTTTGGGAAAAACTTTCCCTTAGGGTAAATGTAAAGGGGGGCTTAAAATAAAAAAACCCAATTTTTTTAATTTTTTTTTCTAATTTAAACATTTTTGTTTTTTATTTATTTTATTTATTATATTATTATATTTTTTTTAATTTTTTTTTAAAATTTTTTTTTTAAAAAAATTTATTAAAAATATTTAAAAAATAAAAAAATAAATTAAAATTTTTTTTTAAATTAAAAATTTTTTAAATTTTTTTTATTTGGATAAAAAAAACCCCTTTTTTTAAAAAATTTTTTTTATTTTTCGAACAAACCCAAAAATTTTAATAGATTTTTTTGGGCTTTTCCCCTTTTTATTTTTTACCATCTTTATTTTTTTACATTTGTTATCATTATAACATTTTTTTTTTAAATTTTACGTTACTTATTTATCATAAATTTTCTCTCCCCATAAAAATTATTATTTCATAATCAAAATTCAAAAAAAATTTTAAAAAACAACCCAAATTTTTTATAAATTACTAAAAACCCAGTAGTTTATTTTAAAAATCAAAAAAATAACATAAAAAAAAAAAAGGGGAAAAAATAAAAAAAAAAAAAAAAACAAAAAAAAAAAAAAAAGTAAAAAGAAAAAAATTAAAAAGAAAAAAAGAAAAAAAAATTAAAAAAAAAAAAAAAAGAAAAACAACCCCCAAAGAAAAAAAAAAAAGACCGAATGGAAGAAAAGAAAAAATTAAAAAAAAAAAGGGAAAAAAAATTTTTACCTGGGTAAAGATTTTCAGACTCAAAAAAACAAGGATTACTAAATTTTTTTTTTTAAAAATAGAATTAGCTTTAAGGGTTTTTTGGGAAAAGGGAAAAAAATTAAAGAAATAAAATTTAAAAAATAAAAAAAGAGAGGGGTAAATATTGGAATTTTTGGGGGAAAAACTTTTTCTAAAAATTGGGAAATATGAATTTTAAAATTTGGGAAATTTTTATAAATGAAGGAAAAAGTTTTTTATTGTTTTATTTTTATTAAAGTTTAACTTTTTATTTAATTTCATTTCCCCCTTTTTTTTTAAAAAATTTGGGGGAATTAAGGGGGGGGAAAGTTTTTAATTAAAAATCTAAAAATTTATTTGGAAAAACCATCAACCCACTCATTTTTTTTTTCCCCGGGGGGGGGGGTTTTTTTAAAAAAAAAAGGTGGGGAACCCAAAAAAAAAAAAAAAAAAAAAAAAAAAAAAAAAAAAAAAAAAAAAAAAAAAAAAAAAAAAAAAAAAAAAAAAAAAAAAAAAAAAAAAAAAAAAAAAAAAAAAAAACAAAAAAAAAAAAACAAAATAAGCGTTGGGATTCCCGGAGGTAAGAAAAGGAAAATAACTTTCAGGTGGGAAAAGGGGGTTTACCGGAAATTTGGGAAAAAAAAAAATTTTTATTTTGGGGGGGGTTGGGGGGTTTTTTTCGTTAATACCAAGGGATAATGCGGTACCCTCGCTGTCTCTGTTTGTCTGTTGTTTGTTCGTCTCTTTTTTTTGTTTCTCGCTCCCCTCTCTCTTTTTTTTTTTTCGTTTTCCCTCTCGTCTCTTTTCTTTGCCTTTGTTTTTCTCTTTTCTCTTCCCTTCAATTCATTACTACAAAAACTTTGGGCCTTTTTTTAACATCTAAGACTTTTTTTTTTTAAGGCGAGCAATGAACTTATACCAAAGTTATAAACACCGTCCAGTTTTAACTCTAAGCCCCCTGTAAAATTTGTGTAGAAATGCTAGAGGATTGTAACTTTAAATCCTCCGCCGTCGGTGACACAAAAGCTTTCATACTGTTAGACTGAATTTGAAAGAAGTTGTTTAAAAGCGGCAAGCTCAGAAAATAACTAGGAAATTGAAAAACTTTGGACCAGATCAAATGAAACGGGCGAAATTGCAAAAGGTTTTGAGTGCAGATCTTTTAAAAATTTTGTAGGTTTTATGAAAAAAGGTAAATTTGATTTAATGGTGGCGTGTACGATAAATTTTGAATTTTTGAGAAAATCAAATTTTTGAGATAAAAATAAGATAAAAGACAATATAAAACATTTGTAAGAAAATTAAGCCGCTAAAAAACTGTCCTTTTCCTCATACTTTTTGCTATTCTAAAAAATGTCTCGGAAATTATCTTTTTTGACTTAAATTGTATGTGTAACTTTAAAGATTACACTGCAAAACATGAATGTTTAGACAGAATTATTTAAAGAACGTTATCTTGATTATTCAGCAAATTTTATTTCAACCATTATTAAAGAGACTGAACAAAGTGTTTTCGTTTTTTAAAAAAAAAGGTAGAAAAATATTCTAGAAGAAAAGGGCACATTTTTTCGCTTTGTAGTTAAATTTTATTTGGATTTTTAATGTCTGCATTTAAAAATTTTTTTACACTTTAAAACTAAAGGAGATTCTAGATAAGTTGACTTTTTTTTTTTAAGAGTGCAGACGGAAAATTTTTGCGACCTGACATTAAACTTTTTTTGAACCTTTTTGCGTTTTTTATTTATATATAAATATATTATATAATTTATAGTATATATATTTTTTACAAAAATAAATATATATTATTTTTATAGGGTTTGTCCTTTTTGTCAAATTAACTCAAAATGGTGTGGGCCCCTTTTAGAAAAGATTCATTTTGTACAAATAAAAGGGAATGCACGCACTAAACAAATGTAAGTATTTTTGTATTAAAATTGTATATTGTACCACCCCCACACACAAACACAACACACCCACACACCCCACACAAAACAACCAACCACAAAAACACCAAACAAAAACAACAAAACCCCAAAACACAAAAAGCACAAAACAACCACTAATTTTTTCATTTAGTAAAATTTCCCCCAAAACCAAAATCTTTATAAAATTTTCCAAAATTTTTATGCGAAAAAAAGTCACAAATTATATCAACTACATTTATTTTTTGAAGTCCGTGACCGAAAAGCCCAAAAGGGAAATTTAATTTTTCCCCGGGATTTTAATCCAAAAGGAGAGACACGAAAAATACCCTTATAAATTATATTTTAAGGAAGTTTTTATTTCTATAAAAAAAAAAATGGAAAAAATTTCTTTAATATTTCAAATTTTTTTAATTTCTAATAAATTTTTATATATATATTAAAAATTTTTTTTATTTTAATTAATTTAATTATTTTTTTAAAAATTTATTCCTGTTTTAACTAAATTCTTTCATTTTTTTTAAAATTTCCCTGCGTTTAGGTAAATTTATTTAATTTATTTTTCCTTTCAAAGACGTGCAAAAAAGGGAATTTTAAAAAAAGTTTTTTTGATTAATTTTTTTTTTTTATTAAAGGGTTAAAAAAAGGTTTCCGGGAAAAAATTAAAGGGGGAAAAAACGGGGAATTAAAAGGAAAATTTTCCTCAGACAAAATATTACTCTGACTTTCACCATATTACCTTTTTTTTTTTAAACCTTTCCATTCCTGAATTACACATGATGCCCAATTTTTTCGTTTTCTTGAGTGAAAAAGGAAATGGATGAATTTGTAAAACCTCTTTTTAGCCTTTTTTTCTTTTAATTGTAAGGGGAAATTCGCAGGACATAAAAATCAAGTTTTTGATATGAATTAAAGTAGCGCATGTTTTTACTTTTAAAATTTTGTTGTTGTCTTTTCTCTTTCCCTTCTGTCTATCCTTGTCTGTCGGATTTTTTTCACTTCTTTCCTTCTCTCTCCCTCTCCCTCCTTTCTTCCTCCCCTTCCCCTCTTTTCTTTCAATTCCTTTTATCAATCGTCCTCCACCCACCCACCCACACCCATAATCGCTCCTTCACCTCTCAATTCTCTCTCCCTCTCTTCTCTCTCCCATCCCTCCACCCCCCCCCCCTCCTCCTCTTTATCTCCGAAAACCTTCCCCCTGCCCCCATAAAGAAACCCCCGCGGGGTTGTTTGGGGAAAACCCCAGACCCAAATAACCGTTTGCGAGAGAAAGGAAGACCTAAATAAAATTTATATGACAACAACAGCTGACGTCAAGTGAATGTCATGGGCTTCAGAGCTTTCAGACCCAGTGTGTATCCCTTATTTAATTTTGTAAGGTTTATACACGTGCTGAAGTGGGTATCATGTTGAAATAGTGATGTGTAGAGGACGAATGTACTAGATTTGTTAATATCATTATTCTATTGCATCTGTTGCTATGTTGTTGTTATTATTAGTATTATTGTCTTTTATCGCTATTTCGCATCATTTTACAAGCATTATTATGTCATAATCCTACATTATTATCATTATGATTGCGTACTAAGTTTTGTATATCTTGTCAGTTTGCACACAACCTCACACCCTGAACACACGCACAGCACACAACCCTACACAACACACCCCTCCCCCACGACGACAGCCACCACACACACACACCCACACACACACACACACACACACACACACACACACACACACACACGACCCACACCCCGTGTGAGTGTCCGTTTCTCCACTGCCGAGTGTTACAGGCCCCAGTCCGCCTGCGAGGTTTGTGTCTGTCCGAATTCGAAAATGTGATTTCTAGTGACGGGCTGCAAAAGTCTTCTTTTTTTTTTTTTTTACTTTTTTTATGGACATTTTTCTCGTGTCTGTCTTATTTTTTATGTTGTCGTTTGTCTGTATTATTTTGTTGAGTTTCTTTTTATGTTTCTTGTATTTTATTGTTTGATTATGTTGTGCCTAGATCGTATTCCTGTTTTGCCCCACGCCTTCTCAGTCTTTTTTTAGGAACTACAATGCATGTGTCCTTTCCGTCTTGTTTTCCTTGATTTTTTTTTCGTCCTTTGTCTTTCTGGTTCTATGCTTATTTCGCTACTTGTGTTTATGTCTTTTTCCCATTGTATATATCTTTCAATAATCAATACTTCATTGGCTGTCTATTGCCCTTCCTGCGCTTTGACTCTATAATCTCTCTCATTGTCCTCCTTTCTATCATTGTCTGTCTGTCTTTTTGCGCTAGTACGTTCTTTGGATTCCTGTAAACTGGATGTCTGTGTCTCTCAATGTTAGTGTCCGTCCGTGTCTGTTTGTTCTCATGTCAGTGTCCGTCCGTGTCTCTGTCTCTCTGTTTCGTGTCCGATCCGTGTCCGTGTCACTCTGTCAGCGTCCGTCCCGTTTTTCTGTATCTCTGTCAGTGTCCCGTTCGTGTCTCTGTCTCTCTGTCAGCGTCCGTCCCGTGTCTCTGTCCATCGTCCGTCCGTGTCTGTCATCTCTGTTTCGTTGTCGTCCAGTGTCTCTGTCTCCTAGTCATTGTCCGTTCCGTGTCCTCTGTCTCTTCTGTCAGTGTGCCGTTCAGTGTCTCTGTCTCTCTGTCCGACGTACGTCCCGTTTCTGCTCTCTGTTCGTGTCCGTCCTGTCTCTGTCTCTCTGTTAGTGTCCAGTCCGTGATCTGTGTCTCTCTGTATGTCTCGCGTCCGTTCCTCTGTCTACTCTGTGCGTGTTCCGTCCGTGTCCGTGTCTCCTCTGTCAGCGTCCGTCCGTGTGTCCGGTCTCTCTGCAGTGTCCGTTCGTGTCTCTGTCTCCTGCACGTCCGTCCGTGTCTCTGTCAGCTGTGCCCGTCCGTCTCTGTCTCTCTGTGTCAGCGTCCGTTCCGTTGTGTTTCTGTCTCTCTGTTCGTGGCCTTCGTTACATCTGTCTCTGTCAAGTGTCCGTCACGTGTCGTGCCTTATCTCAATCTGTCAGTGTCCGTTCGTGTCTCTGTCTCTCTGGCAGCGTCCGTCCGTGTCTTTCTCTGTTACGTGTCCCGTCCGATGTGTCTCTGTCTCCAGTCTGTTAGTGTCCGTCCGTGTCTGTGTCTCGTCTGTCAGTGCCGTCCGTGTCTCTGTCTTGGTGTTCGTAGTCCGTGTCTCTCTGTCCGTGTCCGGTTCGTGGTCCTCTGTCCTCTCTGCTAGCGATCCGTACCGTGTGTCTCTGTGCAGCGTCCGTCCGTGTCCTGTCTGCGTGCTGTTCGTGTCCGTAGCCGTGTCTCTGTGCTCTGTCAGTGTCCGTCCGTGTCTCTGTCTCTCGTCAGTGTCGTGTGCGTGTCTCTGTCTTTCCTGTCAGCGTCCGTGCCGTGTCTGTCTCTCTGTGTCCGTGTCCGTCCGTGGTCTCTGTCTCTCTGTTTAGTGGTCCGTCCGTTCCGGGTCTCTCTGTCAGATATGTCCGTTCGTGTCTCTGTCTAGTCTGTTAGCGTGCCGTCCCGTGGTCTCTGTCACGATCCCCTCGTGGTCTGTCTGCTCATGTTCGTGTCCGTCTGCCGGCGTGTCTCTGTCTCTGTTCAGTGTCCTTTCCGTGTCTCTGTCTCTCTGTCGTGTCCGTTCGTGCTCTGTCTCTCTGTCAGCGTCCGTCCGTGTCCATGTCTCTCTGTTCGTGTCCGTGTCGTGTCTCTGTCTCCTGGGGCAGTGTCCGTGCCGTGTCTGTGTCTCTCTGTCAGTGGTCCGTTGCGTGTCTCTGTCTCTCTGTCAGCGTCCGTCCTTGTGCCTGTCTCTCTGTTCGTGTCCGTCCGTGTCTCTGGCCTTCTCTGTCAGCGTCCGTGACCGTTCTCTGTCTTGTCTGTCCTCGGTCTTTCAGTCACGTAGTATCGATGTTTTCCTTCTCTCCTAATATTCAAGTCTCTCCTCTCTTGTCCGTGTTGGCATTTTGCAGCTTTTCTCTCTCCTCTCTCGTCCACTGAATAATATGGTAATAATGTCTGTTGCCATTAACCTACTGGCCGAACCTTTTGATTTTAATTCCTCGTAACTCTTTATTTGAAGAATCGAACACTATGTTTTAGGCATTTTTATATCGAATTTATCTTTAGCTTTTATTATGATTTTCTGTAATTTATTTATTTATTTGTTTTTTATCTTAGCTCTCATCCCTGTGTTGTCCCTCGTTTATTTATTTATTATTATATGCAGGGCTTTATTTTATTTTATCTATCTCTTTATCTTTTTTTTATTCCTTTCATTTATTATCGATTTTTCTCAATGCTTATTTTATGCACGAATGCATTCCTATGTTTTATTTGATTATTTTGTGTTGTTTTATGGGAAAATGATCGGCTTTCATCGAGTTTTCATAGATTTTTTTATCTTCTATCCAATCATATGCAGTTATATTTGTTCACATTCATGTCTATTTAACTATCTTTTTTATTTATAAGATTCCTTTTATTCCTTATATCGTTTAATGTGTCGTGACTTGTACCTGATTCTCATTTCTAGTGTCAAAAGTCTTTTTACTTCATCTTGTCATCACGATGTGTATCATATCTATCTTTTTATTCCACACTAATATCTGCCTTTATACCTTATTATATTAATTAATTTATGTTGCCTTTTGTTAATACAGGTAAATAGCTAAGCCTTTCCTCTCCATATTTCCATTTTTTATATTATTCACGAGACGAGCTCATCCCTAAAGTAAGTTGGCCTGAGTCATACCTCATTCTCTCGGAGCCACAACACTCATTCCACTGAACCATGCTTTATAAGTCTTCTATAATTTGGCTAGTCCCCATTTTTTTTTGTCTTTATTTTTCTCATATCCGAAACGCCTCCGATCCTTTTTCAATTAAAAGAAAAAATGGCTGAGAGAAACTCTAAATTTAGAGACATTATTACTATCCTTGATCGTTAACTATCACTCATCATGATCACTATTGTTATAATGATGATATGATGATTAACACTATTATGGTTCTTATCATCATTAACTATCATTATTGTTTGATATTGATCTTAATCATCGTTATCATCGTCCTAGTCTTATCTCTCCCCATTATTCCTGTCGCGCTCTCTCCCTGCCTACTTCCCTTTCATATATAAATTCTTGCTCGTAACTATCTTCTCTCTTATCTCTATTCCTTCTTTTCAAGCTCCCACATTCCTCTTCAACGTCCATCCCTCGGTTTCCCGTACGCTCACTGTGTTCCTTGTTTTTTTGTTTTAAAAAACGCCATACATTTTTGCACGGGCTTCCTATTAAAAATGCCGGGGGGGAAGCTAAAACTTTAGTGAAAGAATATTTTATATATATATATATATATATATATATATTAATATATATATATATATATATTGTGTGGGTGTGTGTGTTTTGTGTGTGTGGGGTGTGTGTGTGTGTGTGTGTGGTGTTTTTGGGGTTTGTACGCGCATTGGGGCCACAAACAAACAAAAAAAGAAATGTAAAACCGTGGGAAATTTTAGAAGTATATACGAAACAATTCCTAAACAACGGCTGAAAAATATCAGGAAGGGGAATCTGAAAAAAAAAGCGGTGGAATTTTTATCAAGGAAAATAAAAGGGGAAGGGAAATTGAAAAAAAAAAAAAAACTAATGTCAATACAAAAAAGGTGTTTAGAAAAAAATGGGAAATTCAAGCAACTTTTGCCAATATAGTGAAGGTCAAAAATGGAATGGAAATGAACTTGAAAAAAACGCCCCGGGACCTAAAAAAACGTAGACAAAAAGAAAGTGGGAAAAATAAGGATTCCAATGTTAAAAATCCCAAATTTAAAAGCTCCGGAATAAAGTGTCATCTAAAAGGTCTAAAAAGGTCAAAAAGAGGGAAAATGAAACCAAGGGGTTTGGGGGGGTGATTGGTATATACAGCAGAACTTAAATCCAGTTATAAGAAAGACATCTTTTGTGACCCTAGAAGGTCTGTAAAAATAGAAGAAAGAATTTTTTTGGGGGGATAAACCAGTGAAATGTGAAGTTAAAAACCAACCCAAAATCTGTATGAAAAGAATTTGTATTGAAAAAAAGTAAGCAGAAAGACAAAGAAGCCTGTCAAAAGGAAAATTGGAGAAAGCAGAATAAAAATTTAAATACAAATAATTAAAAACTACAGCAGGACCCCTGGGGTACATCCACTTGGAAAAGGGTTTCCTTAAAAACAAAACTAAAGATAGAAAAAATAGATCATGAAGCAAACTTTTCAGCAGCACCATACCTGTAATATTAAAGTGAAAGATAAACAATTAGGGGAGTAGTAACAAACTGGGGAAAAAGGTTTCATTAGGCAAATGGGGGATTAATAATTACAGTTACTGCAATGAAAACAAATGGAGAAAACCTATTTCCGGGGGCCCTGCTATATGCTACCTCGTGATTTTTATACGAAAAATAAATAGTGATGAAAATTAGAAGAAAAATTTTGCAAATGGGGTACCGCAGGGAACAAGCTTGGCACCAAATGTTTAAAACCCCCCGAAAATAAATGTAAAGGGGCGGGCGTAGGGGGAACTTTAAGAAGGCCCCTTGATGTGCTAACTACAAGATACTTTTAGCTATGAAGAAAGCCTAAAGGGCTAAGGAGGAAGAAAAGGGGGCGACATGATTTTGCTTTTCTAATGGTGAATATAATGCCTTGGTTTTTGTTTAGAAAAACTATATTTTTGAAAATGACGGTGATCTAATTAGAATTTGGGCCCTCGTGACCTCAGTTCTTACTCCCCGTTTAAACAACCAGGTAAAGAAACACACCCAAACCACACCCAAAAAAAAAAAAATTATAAAGATGTATTGAAAAGTAAATTCAGCAATCATTAGGGGGGTAAACCCGAAGAGGTCACTGTGTATTCCCCTCCCCACGGGGCCCCCCTCTCGGAGTGCCCCTTCACGCCAAAATTGGTCAATGTCCCCTAAACCCAATTTCCCTTTGGTCTCCCCCTAACCCTGCAAGACCAAAAAAGATACTCACCACAGACCCCAAGGTCGTTTGCCCAGATTTTCCCCCTGTGTATGTTCTGGAGTGATTTTGGGACGAAAATTCTACCCCACCCATCTCTTAAGTGGAAAAGTGCATGAGGACGAGAACTTAATCCTGCTCATCCTGAATGCACTGGAAAGGAGCTGAAAAATGTTTCAATACCAAAAAACACTTGCTATTATAAAAAAACGAAATTTCCCTTGCGATCTCCCAGGGGTTTTTCGCGTAAAAAGCAGCACAAACAGACCTTGACAAAGGTGTTCTATATTTACGGAACGCAAGGGTACAGCTTTGGGTTTCATATTAGATCCAGCGTTTGGTTTCTGGTGCTCAGTGGGGGCTCTTCGGATAAATCAGCCATTGTCTGGATGCTGAACTGAGGTTTATTAATAAACAGGTACTATACACACAAAGAAGAAGAGAAAAGGGGGAAAAAAGAGAGATAGCAAGTTGATAGAAGAAGATAGATAGATTTCAGAGAGAGAGAAGAGAAGAGAGAGAGAGAGGTAAGAGGAGAAGAGAGAGAGAGAGAGAGGGAGAGAGAGAGAGAGAGAGAAGAGAAGAGAGAGGGGGAGAGAGAAGGGAGGCACAGAGAGAAAAAAAAAGAGAGGGGGAGAAAGAAGAAGAGGGTAAGAAGAAAGAGAGAGAGAAAGAGAGAGAGAAGGGAGAGAGAAGAAAAGAAAGAGAGAAGAAAGAGAGAAGAGAAGAGGAGAGAGAAATTATAAAGAAGAAAAAAGAAGAAAAAAGAGAGGGAAAAAAAAATTAAGGAAAGGGAAAAGGAGAGAGAAAAAAAGAGAAAAAAAAAAAATGGAAGAAAAAGGGGTGTCGAATTTAAAAATAATTAAAATTATAACAAAGATAAAAATAACATTAACTGCAACAGTTTTGTAATTGTATTAAAAAATTCATATATGCTTCGTAACATATTAAATGCAATATAAACTTTTTGTGTAAAGTGTTTGTATGTTTAATGTTGCAGATATGCCAGAAACAAATTAATAAAAAAAATCCCTTCGTTAAAAAGAAAAAAAAAAAAAAAAAAAAAAAAAAATATCACACACACACACACAACAAAAACAAAACAAAAATATATTTTATATTATAAAATATATATAATATTATATATATATATATATATATATATTTATAATTTATAAAAAAAAAAAGACACACACACCACACAACACACAACACCACACACAACACACCACACACAATATTTTAAAATTAATATATTTATATATAATATAATATATATATATAATATATATAAAATATATATACGACTGACGAAAAGCCCAAAAATTACAAACAAAGGGCCTTAATTGCAAGAAAAATTTGAAAAAACATGTTGCAGCTAAGTGCCGTGTAATGGATTTGCCATTTTTTTTTTCCCTTTTTATTATCTCTATTTCCTGTTTTTTTCGGTTTTTTTTTTGCAGTCGTGTCGGGGGCAAAAACGACGGTTTAAATTTTTTTTTAATCCCGGGAGGGGTTGATTCCTTTTTGAACACTATTTTTTTGGGTTTTTTTTTTTTTTTTTTTTTTTTTTTGCTATTTTTTCTGATATTTTTTAGAACAGGGGGGATTTTTTCGGAAAGTTTGGTTCTCGTTCCTTTCTCTCCTTTTCCTCTCTTTTCCTCTTCTCTCCCTATCTCCTCCTCCCTCTTCTCGTGTTTTTCTCTGTCTGTCTGTCCGCTCTCTTTCTCTTTTCTCTCTCCCTCCCCCTCTCACTCCTTCTCTCACTCTCTCTTTCTCCCTGCTCTTTCTTTTTTTTCTCTCTTTTCCCCTTTTCTTTCTCAATCCCCCCTTTCTCTCTTCTCTCTTTTTTTCAATTCTCTGTTTCTCTCTCTCTTTCCTTTACTGTCTCATCTGCCCCAAGGTTTCCTGTCTTTGTTTTCCCTCTCTTTCCTCTCTCTCTCTCCTTTTCCCTTATCCTGTCTCCCCCCCCTCTCTCTCTCTCTCTCTCTCTCCCTCCTTTTCCTTAATCTTGTTCCCCCCCCCCCCTCTCTCTCTCTCTCTCTCCCCCAACCGCATCCTTTTTCCAAAAAACCAATTTAGTCGGCAACTTTGCCCTTCACGTCAGATGTGATTAGATTATTGTTTAAAAAATAATTGGGGTGTGGGGAAACTCCAAAAAAACAAGAAATGAAGGAATTGAAAAGTTTTTATCGGGATTCTGACATTTATTTTCGTTAGTGATTTTTTGGAAATTTTAAAGTTTTGTCCTGGTTTTTAGATGATTGGAATTCTCTCCCCCTTTCTTCTCTCTCCCCGCATAAAAAAACACGCACACGCACGCACACACACACCACACAAAACCCCACACACACACCCCACACAAAACCACCCCACACACACACAAAACCCCCAACAAAACACCCCCAACCACAAACACTACAAATAGTTTTACTCTTTCCAGAGCATCATATCTAATTTGACTGCAGTAGTAGAACTAAAACATCACGAATAGATTAAAAGGAAAAGTAACAAGAATAATGATTGTTAACGAAAAAATAAAAAAATCACTAGGGGCAGATTTTAAAAACGGGGGGAAAAGGGCATTTGATTTCATTGCATATTGTTACGAAGGAAGGTTTCAAAGAATTCTTGCTAAGCTTGATATTTTTTTTTTGAAATTTTCTTCTAATTTAATAATAAAATATATTTTATATATATATATAATATAATATATATATATATATGTGTGTGGTGTGTGTGTGTGTGTGTGTGTGTGTGTGTGTGTGGTGTTGTTTGGTGCGGGTGGTGGTGTGTGTTGGTGTGTGGTGTGTTGGTTTTTTTGTGTGTTTGGGTGGGTCTTGTGTGGGTTGTTGTGTTGGTGTGGTGGTTGGAATTTTTTTCTCTTTTTAACCGCAACTTTAAAACTGGTGAGTTTTATACCAAAAAATACACAAAAAAACAAATTGTGAAGGGGAAAAATTAAAACGGTGATAAGAAAAACAACAAAAAAATAAAAAAAAAACCGTGGATAAGGGGGGGGAAAAATTTGGTGTTTTTTTGAACAAATGGAAAAAATAACAATGATAAACTTAATTTCAATCCCACCCTTGGGGGGGTTTTTTTTTTTCCCCCATTTTCCCCCCCTTTCTTTTTATTTTCCCCCCAAGTTTTTTTTTATATTTTCCAAATATTGAAACGTGCCTAAGGCGTCAAATATCGAAAGAAAAGACGATAAAAAAGCAAAAAAAAGAAAAAAAAAAAACAAACGAAGAAAGGGTGAACGGGAGGGGGGGGGGGGATCGGCCCCCTGGCGTTACGAAAAGAAATAAAAAAATAACCACGGCGCTAAAACAATACCCCGGCCTTCGCCATGCCAGCTTATGGATTCAGGATTTTAAACGCCCCGGGGAAAAGGGATGCAGTTTTTCGTTATAGCAGATGGTGCGCGTTTAAACCCCCCAGGCTTCGACTCCCGCCCCTAAAAAATTTCTCTCGCGCACGGGGGGAATAAATAAATAAAGCTTGATTAGAAAAAGCGATGAAGGGGCTATTTAAACTGCAAAGGAAGCCTCGCTTTAATAAAAGCAAATGGAGTTAAATTGTTGCTTCTTACTATGGAATTTTTAAAATTAATGGGCGTCAGCGGGGACCCGATGGGGATTGTCGGCGTGGCGGGGGGGGGGGAGAAAGAGAGAGAGAAAGAGAGAGAGAGAAGGGAAAAAGGGGGAGAGAAAGAAAAAGGGGGGGAGAAGGGGAGAGAGAGAAGGGCAAAAATACCGACAAGGTTTCGAACAGGGGTCGAAACGGACTCACTCAAAAACGGCGGGTCAAAATAGCTTTGAGTCTATCCCTATTCTTCCGTCCAAAAAGGGACCGCAAGTGAAACTGACCTTGCCCGGGGATTTTTTTTGTTTCTGTGATGAACTTTTGAGGGCGAACTAACAAAATTTGAACGCAAAAAAATAAATTTTATTATTATTTTATTATTTTATTATTTTTTTTTTTATTTGGTTTTTGGTTTTGGGGGGGGTGTTTGTTGTGGTTTTTGGGTTTTTGGTGTGTGTTTTTGTGTTGGGGTGTGTGTTTTGTTTTTTTTTTTGTGTGGTGTTTTTTTTGGTGTGTGTGTGTTTGGTGTTTGTGTGTGGTGTGTGTTGTGTGTGTGTGTGTGTGTGTGTGTGGTGTGTGTTGTGTTTGTGTGTGTGTGTGTGGGGTGTGGTGTGTGTTTTGTGTGTGGCTGTGTTATTGGGACATTTTATTGTTCTTCGAAGAAATACGTGTATTGCAAAATTTGTTCACACACTCCTGCTACACGTTTGCAATCTTAACCCCGGAATCTTCCAACATCCATTAAAACAAATAGTCCCAACGTATTTGCACTTCATCGCCGATCTATCAAACGTACAAAATTTAATATTGCAATCACGTACCGCAATGAAGCCAGATAATGTTTATCATCATAGCTTTACTAACGGCGATCGTATTTTTCATATCACGCCCGTCTTAATTTATCAAAAGAAGTTAATCTTAATTTTGTTTTTTAACCCAAAATTAACTTAAGGGTTGCATGACTTCGTTAAAACGGGATGCTATATCGTATCCAGTCCTGATCGGATGCAAAACGAGACTGTTTGAGCCCTTTTTTTTTTTCTTTTTTTTTTTTTTTTTATTTATTTTTAATCTGGAACTTTTTTTTTTTTTTTTTCCTTTTTTTTTTCACTTAAGAATTTCCTCCCTCCCTTCTACTTTTTTTTCTTTTCTGCCCTCCTTTTTTTCCCTCCTCTCCCCCCTCCCTCCTCTTCAGCTCCTTCTTCCTCTTCCTTTTTTTCTTATTTTTCTCCTTCTTTTGCTGTATCTTCGTGCCTTTCCATAAGGAGTCGCTACTCCTGATTTGTTTTCTACCTCTTCTGTTACTTTTTATCATCATTCTAGTTTTTTCGCTTTCATCCCGTTTCGTCCCTTGAACATCTAAATTTTTTACCGCAAATTTTTTCATTCATGGCAAACTTTTAGGGGGCATTGTTTCAAATTCAAGATGTAATTTACTACTTAAAAAATGTTAGAATTAAGGGGCCAATATAAAAACAAGCAAAATCCAAAATCAAACCCCCGCCGAATGGGTTCCCCCCCTCTTCCCGGGCCCACATTTTTCCTAAAACGGGGACAAAGCCACTGTCAATCGGATTTTGAAATGATATACGATGAAATAATCCTTTCCCACCCTTTTTCTCCCCTGGTTGGGGTCCACCTTGCTTGGGTCCACATCCCCGGACGAAAGGGTTAAAAAATTTTTAGAAAGACGTTTTATCTCCAAAAAATATGAAACCATGCTTTCTCTAGCCTGCAGAAAAGCCCGAAGACACGAGAGAGTCCGAACTGTAAATTTTTTTTCGCGTAATAATTTTTAACTTGACAATACTGAAAAATTTTTCTCGAAAAATGCCGAATGCTAAAAAATTTACAAAATACAAACACACACCACAATCTAGACATGTGCCTACATACATACAACATACATACATACATCTAATTTATATATATATATTTTTTATATATAATTATATATATTAAATATAAAAATACATAATTTTAAAAAACCAACTATTAATTAATATATGTATTATGTATTTTCCCCCAACAACAACACACAACAGATATATATATTATATATATATATATATAATTATATATTTATATTAATATATTGAATATAGAAATATATTATTAACAAAACATATGAACATACATACCTATAATATCTTTATAAACATATATTAATATATATATATATATATAAAATATATATATATATTATATAAATTTTTATATATATATATATATATTATATATATTATTATATATAATTATATTTAAAATTTTATATATATATATATATTATATTATATAAAAATATTATATAT
>NW_023660659.1:7500-12500 GCF_015228065.2 Penaeus monodon | reverse complement strand
TTTTGGGTCCCCCCCAAAGCGTTTGTGTGTTTGTGAAAATTTATAACCCTTTCGGGAATTTTGCGAGCCCCCATTACGATACGAGAAGAGAGAGGATATTATTTTCCTGGCTCGAGTCGCTTGTCAATACGGCTTTTGGGATAGGATCCCCCGTTTTTGATTTTATTGAAGTTGACGTGCAAAGCTAGACAGAAACCCTCGGCAGTTCGTTTTTCTGACCCGAGAAGATTTGTTTAAAAAAAAAATTGGGAATTTTTTTTCAGTCACCTTTCATTCTGCTTTACTTTCTGTCGCATATTTAATGTTGAATTCAAGTGGTAGTTGAAATAATTTTAAAATAGCTAGCATTGCTAATTTACTTCAGTTTTGTTATAGTGAACGCTAAATTCGGTTTTGATCATTCCTGGTGGGTACTCGCTTTCCCCTAAACGCTAGCTGTCACCAACACGATACCCCCAAAAAACCTTCACCTCCCCACACACGCAGACAAAAGACACGACCCTTTTTCTTTAAAATTAAGGGCGGTTTTCTGCTTAGTCCCGGCGAAAAGATTTTATGCTTTTTAGCCCCAATTTTTGTCCTCGGGCGGGGTTCGTACATAAAGTAAAGTTACATCACCCCTTATCTGTTGACGACTAGGGTTCAAATAGATCTTCGCGGATCGCCGATGCGTTCCCTTATCTTTTCTCATATCTTCAGAGAGGGTTTGGTAGTTAAAAAAGGGTCTATGCGGCCCGCTTGAATCCCCCTCTTTTTTTTTCTTTTTTACCTTTGTGAAAATAAAACACAAAATGAAAAAAAAAAAAACGAAAAAAAAGTTAAAAAACAACATTAAAAACCGTA
Source organism: Penaeus monodon (assembly GCF_015228065.2). Lineage (NCBI taxonomy): Eukaryota > Metazoa > Arthropoda > Malacostraca > Decapoda > Penaeidae > Penaeus > Penaeus monodon. The sequence goes on along the minus strand of NW_023660659.1, from coordinate 11,657 downwards.
AATTGTTTTGAAAAACGGTAGGGGAATTCCACCCCATTTTTCTGTTGCCTTTTTTTTCTCTTATCTGGCCCCTTTTGTATGATCTGGCCCCCCACTTATATTTGGGCGGCCGACACGGCACCCAAGGAGGACCCCTTTGGAGCTGTGGAAGGACGTCATCGAAGATCGCCATAGGCCCACGGACCAGGTTTTTATCAGAAAAGTGTTAAACCGTCCCAGTTTAGTGGGGGGCGTTGCCTGCCAGACTCCCCGTGATCCGCGAAAACCGCACCTTTTCCGAGGTACCAGTCGCCCCAGAATGCTGTGCCCGGGGACGCCGCAGATCCCGGCAACTCCCGGAGCTCGTAGCGCAGAATCAGCGCCCCGAGATGCCGCCCCGCCCCGACGCCGTAGATCCGGAGAAAATTTCGAGGACGGTGGACGCGAGAAGGACCGGACAAGATCGTGAGGACGTGGGGGACGGGACGACCGAGTTTGGCCTGGGGCCCGGACTAGAGGAGGTCTAGACGAATCGAATCAAGGAGGACCTGTGCGGACTTTCGGGACGTGGAATATCGAGGACGAGAGATTACACCAAGGACCCGGGGGAAGGACAACATGGGCGAGCACATTAGTTTAACCAGGACGACGCACGAAACAAGCGACCCCGCCAAGTTTGGTCACCCTTTAAGGCGCCCGGGGGGAGGCGGAGTAGGTGGCCCAGCAAAAATAAAATGTGGATAATTTTTATTTGTTACAGGATGTGGGTAATTCTATTCTATACCCGTGGACCCCGGGTGTTTTCCACGTGGACCAAATGTCCCCAAAAAAGAACCCCCCGCTCAGCGAGGGCGGAGGTCACATTTTTATCTGACCTGTTTTACCGGGATTGTGCTAAGCTACCCCGCACTAAGGTCAGCTCCGCCCCCTCTCGGGGGAGGACCGTGACCCCGCGCGGCCCCATTTTAAAGGGCATGTCTTTTGTGTTTATATGCGTGGTATCAACTTCAGAAATAAAGAGTAAAACCCAATACCAGTATCAATACCCCCCGCAAGCAATGTAATTGGGGCCTATACCCCTTATACACCCAAACCCCACACACACCACACACACACACCCCACACAACAACACCAACACATATATATATATAATATAATATATATATATAATTATATATGTGTGTGTGGGTGTGTGTGTGTGTGTGTGTTTTTGGGGTGAGTACACACACAAAACAACACACACACACACACACAAACCACACACCCACCAACACAAACACCCCACCAAACCCCACACCCCACACACACACAAACACAACACATACACACACACACACCCCCAACACACACACACACAACACACACACAAAACACAAAATAAATATATAAAAATTATAAATAAAAATTATATAATAAATAATATATAAATAATAATATATTTAAAAATTTCACTTTAATATATGTGTGTGAAAATTTTAAAAATATGAATATACATATATATATAAATATAATATAATATAATAAATAATTATAATATAAATAGCAATATATTTTAATATTAAAATTATAAAAATTTTAAAATATATATTATACATTATATTACATAACAACACACACACACACACACCAACCCAAACACAAACACCACACACACACACACACATAAAATATATATATAAAATATAAATATTAATATAATATATATAATACTATATAATGTATGTATATATATTTTAATATATAATAATTATTATATATAATATATATTATATATTATGTATATATAGTATTAATATACATATATAAAATATATAAATATTTTATATATATATTATATATATTTTAAAATATATATATTATATATATGTAAATTTTATATGTGTGTGTGTGTGTATGTTGGTGCACACCACACACACTGCACACACGACACACCACACACACAACACACACCACACTACACACACACACCCCCGCACATATTATAATATTATATTATATATATATATATATATAAATATATATAATTTTATATTATTTATATATATAAAATGTGCGTGTGTGTGTGGTGTGTGTGTGTGGTGTGTGTGTGTGGTGTGTGTGTGTGTGTGGGAGTGTGCACACACACATACACACACACACACAAAATTTTAAAATATACAAAATTTATATTATTATATAGATATATATAATATATAGTTTATATTATAATAAATTTTTTTAAAGGGATATAATATACTATAAAATATAATAAAATATATATATAATAATAATTATAATATATAATTATATATTAAACATAAATATGTATAATATATATATATATTTATATATATATATATATATAAAATATATAATATATGTGTGTGTGTGGTGTGTGTGTGTGTGTGTTGTGTGTGTGTTGTGTTTTGGTGTGGGGGTATGATATTATATAATATATATAATATAATATATATATATAATATATAATATATATATATAATATATTTTAAATATAAAATGTATATATTACATATGATATATATATGACACAATATATATATGTGTATATATTATATATATATAATATATATAATAATATATATATATATATATACTATTATATATATAATATAATATAATTTGTGTGGTTGTTGGTGTGTGTGTGTGTGTGTTGTGGGTGTGTGTGTGGTGTATTGGGTTTTTGGTGTTTTGTGTGTGGTGGTGTGTGTGTGTGTGTGGGTGGGTGTGTTGTGTGTGTGTGTGTGTGTGTGTTGTGTGTTTGTGTGAATGAAACACACACACAACACACACACAAACCACACACACAACATAATATATATATATATATATATATATAATATATATATGTGTGGGTGTGTGTGTGTGTGGGTGTGTGTGTTGTGTGTGGGGTGTGGTGGGGGGAAAACGGGTATAGGCCCCAAATTTACTTTGGCTTGCGGGGTATTGATTATTGTATTCGGCTTGACCTTTATTTCTGAGAGTTGATACCACGCAGTATAAAAACACAAGACATGTTAGTTTAAATGGGCCGCGCGGGGTCACGGTCAGCTCCCCGGAGAGAGGGGGGAGCGCCCTTTAGTGCGGGGTAGCTTAGCACGAACTCCGGCAAACAAGGCAGATAAAAAATGTGACCTCCGCCTGTGAGGGGTGGTTCTTATTTGGGACTTTTGGACCCACGTGGAAAACAGCCACGTGGCCCACGGGAAATAGAAATGAATTACCCACATCCTGAAACAGAAATGGGAATTACCCAATCTATATTGCTCGGCCACCTATCGCGCCTCGCCCTCGAGGCGCCTTCAAGGGGACCTAACTTGGCTGGTCGTCTTTTTCTCGTGCGCGTCCGGGTTCAACTAAGTGGCTGCTCGTCCATGTTTTCCTCACCTCCGGCCTTGGGGGAATCTGTCGCCCCTCATTTCACACGCCCTCGAAAGTCTCGCACAGGTCCTCCTTGACTTCAGTTTGTCTAGACCTCCCGATCCTGGCCCGGGCCAAACCGGGGCTCCCGTCCACACGTCCTCACAGATTTTGTCCAGGTCCTTTCGGTCCACACGCCATTAATTTCATCCGGATCTACGGGGTGGGGCAGGGGCGGATCTCTGGGCGGCTATACTGCGTACGGCTTGGATTTGACCGGTCTGCGGGCGTCCCCAGGCACAGCATTTTGGGGCGATGGTACTGGGGCAAAGGGCGGGTTCGCTGGTTTACGGGGGGAGTCTGGCAGAAAAACCCCCGTCCACTAAACTGGGACGGCTTAACACTTTTTTGATGAAAACCCGGTCCGTGGGCCTATGGCGATCTTCGATGACGTCCTTCTAAAGCATCCTAAGGTCCTCCTTCGGTGGTGTCGGCCGCTGCAATATAAAGCGGGGAGCCAGTCATACAGAAAGGGCCCAAGAAAGAAAAAGAAAGGCAACAGAGAAGATGGGGTGGTAATTACCATACCGGTTTATTCAAAAAAAATTTCGGTTTTAATTTTGGTTTTTAACTATTTTCGTCTTTTTTTTTTTTTTGTGTTTTTTTTTCAAAAAGGGTAAAGAAGAAAAATAGAAGGGGGAGATGTCAGTACGGTCCGCATAGACCTATTTGAATACCAACCTCTGATGTATGAGAATAGAAAAGGGAACGACATCGGCGATCCCCGAAATTTTTTAAAACCATAGTCGTCACACAGATA
>NW_023660658.1:0-18912 GCF_015228065.2 Penaeus monodon | reverse complement strand
CCTTCTCTGTGGAGGGTTTCTCTGTTGCAACTTTTGTTTGTTCCAGTGGCTTTGGGGGTTCCATTCTTTCCTGTGGAATTCTTGATGGGGGTGGACCTTCTCTGGAGTCTGAGAGGTTGATTGTTGAGGGCACCTCCTTGCATCTACCCTGTGGTTCTTTCTAGGTGATGTTGGGATGTCCCAGGTGTCTCCTCTGTCCTTGTGCCTTTTTCTACTCCTGTTTCTTGGTCCTTTCTCGGAACCTCTCCTCTGGGGTACACCTGAGCATTACTCCTGCTGGGGGGCATTCTCTTGTATTCTTGTTTCCTCCTTTATATGTTCTTTTCTGTGTCTTCTCTCCTTGGTCTCTTTTTCTTTTTCTTTTCTCTCTTGGCTAGGTCCTGAAAACCCTGCCAGGTGTCCTTTCTGGCGTCCGATCCTCCCTGTTGTTCTGGGGGGAGGTTTCAAATTTGGTTTTCCCTTCTTGGTTTCTGGTTAATTGTTCGCTTTGTTGTTTTGGCCTACTATACTTTTCTAGTATCCCTTTGCTCCTATTACTCTAATCCATGAGGTGATGGCATGCATCATTTCCTTCCTCATGGAGCATTGTTTTTCTGTATCATTATCTTTATTAATATCCCCCCCTCCTATCATGGTTTCTATACCTCCTGGGTATGGCAATTTCATGGGACCTATGGATACACTGATTTGTTCCTGAATTTTCTTCTACTACTTCTAGAGTCCCTTCTGTGATCCCTCTATGGAAGGAAAATGCTCCCATTTTTCAGATTCTTTCTTGGTCTTCCGACAGTTGGGTGCTTCTTCTGAACCTTCAGGGTCTGGGTTTCATTATTTCTTCCACAGGGCCTATCTGGAGGTTCTCTCTGAGTAGAACTCTTTACAGTTTCCTCTTCTGAATATATCTCCAGGGGTGTGGGTAGGTGATTGTTTCTTCACCTTCCTCCTTACTGTGACTCTCTCTACTGTGGAGTCCTATTTCTCTCTGTGTTTTATTATCTCATTTCCCATGCATCTAGATATCATTTCCTTTTCTTTTATCGTTATGTCATATTTTTTTTCTTTCATGTACTTTACTAGGGGTAGCTGATTTGAAATGAGGGAAGTATTTTTTCCTCAGGGGGGTCCTCGACTCAATTTATCTTGTACTTCCAGGCTCTCTTATACGGCTTCAGGACCAAATGCCCTGTAAGTCTCTGGTATTGTTAAATCTGAGGTCTCTCTTCAATCTATTATATCCCATCTAGTTTCTAAGGCCTCGCCTTCAGATAGGCTGCTACTAACCCCTGCACTTCCCTACTGCTTACCCCAAACTTCTCCCATTTCAATAACCATAGAGGGGGGTAAATCTCCTCTGGGCCTGGGGTAATTTGTGCTGACAAGTGGTAATCTATCTAACTACTCCTTTTCTAGCATTGGTCATAAAACTATCATACATTTGTGCAGAAAATTCTTGTTTAAAAAAATATAGATAGGTCAACTGGTGGAAATCTGCCTTTTCCTCGCCTTCATTCTCTGATATAAATTATTGGGGGTTTTTCTAGATTCTGGGAAGGGATCCTCTGGGAAACCTATTTCTTTATTAGTTTTTCCTGATTAGGTTATGTTAGGTTAGGTTAGGTTAGGTTAGGTTAGTTAGGTTGTGTTTGTTGGTTAGGTTAGGTTAGGTTAAGGTTGTTAGGTTAGGTTTAGGTGGTTAGGTTAGGTTAGGTTAGTTTCGGTTTAGGTTAGGTTAGGTTTCTTTCGGTTCGGTTACGGTTCGGTTAGGTTAGGTTAGGTTTCGGTAGGTTAGGTTAGGTAATCTTTTCGGTTAGGTTGTTGGGTCGGTTCGTTTCGGTTCGTTCGGTTAGGTTTATGTTTAGGTTTTGGGAGTTTTGTTTTTAAGGTTAGGTTACGCGTTAGGTTAGGTTTTGGTTAGGGTAGGTTTAGGTTCGGTTAGTTAGGTTACGGGTTTAGGTTAAGGTTAGTGTTTAGTTTAGGTTGAGGTTAGGTTAAGGTTAGGTTTTCGGTTAGGTTTAAGGTTAGGTTTAGGTAGGGTTTTAGGTTAGGGTTAGGTTAGGTTAGGTTAGGTTAAGTTTAAGGTTAGGGTAGGGTTAAGGTAAGGTTTAGGTTGGTTAGTAGGTAGGGTTAGGTTTAGGTTTAGGGTGTAGGTTTTTAGGTTTAGTTTAGGTGAGGGTTAGGGTTAGGGGTTAGGTTAGGGTGTAAGGTTAGGGCTTAGGTTAGGTTAGGTTTGAGGTGTAGGTTAGGGGTTAGGGGGTTTAGGGGTTTTAGGTTAGGTTAGGTTAAGGTTAGGTTTTTAGGGTTTTAGGTTTAGGTTAGGGTTAGGTTTAGGTTAGGGTTAGGGTTGGTTTGGCGTCGTTTTCCTGTCCCACAAACTGCTGTTCCCCTATTGGTGGGGTAGTTTTCCCTCTTTTCAAGTTACAAAAGGGGAGGTTGTTTTCACAAATCCATGGTTTGGGATGGAAAAAAAAATTACTTCCAGGGGGGGGGGGCCCTATGTGCGGGTAGTTTTTTCATTTTACTCCTATCCCAAAAGGGTTCCCCTCTTCCCCTCTCCTTTAGTTAAAAAATCCCCGGGGGGGGGGGAGGGAAGGAGGAGGCATATGTTCTCGGGAAAGTGCGGTGGGGGGGGGGCGTTTCCCAGTAAAAGCGTTCCCCTCGTTTCCTTTTTTCCGCTCTCGGGGCCGGCTTTCTTATGTTCACGCGTTCCCCTCGCTTTTCCTTTTCCGTTCTTCCGCCGCTCCAAATGGGCATTTCTTGGGTCCCTCTCCATCTGTGGGGTATGTGGGGGACCAGGTAAGAATTCTGTGATCTTTTTTCCGGATAATATATTTTTTTTTTTATGGTTATAGTAAATAGTCTTGGGGGGGCCCTTGAAATTCTTAAAAACTTATATTATTTGCAATGGACCTTTAAGGTATAACTTTGCATGTAAAAACTATTGTACTTTTCCCCTAAACCAAAACTGTGTATAACTTGCTTCAGGATCCCTATAAAAAACACCCATATAATATGTTGTTTTTGTCCCAGTATATAGATATATACACACCACTCTACCATCTACTATGCTTAGATTCCAAACATTTAACGGACTATAAACCCTTTATATCTCAAATATATTACCCAAAAGCAATACATTACATATTCGACTTCTCACCTAAGGTACTTACATACTAAACATACAAAAAGACTCTCCATACAAAACCACCCTATATAAAATCCGCACCCTACACCAATAAAAAAAGTAAAAAAACTGTGGGGCCCAGAACATGGATTATTTGTACACCTGTCGAAAATGTAAAAATGTAAACAATTTACCATTGGCTTTATGGTAAACACATTCCATTTCTTTACCCATATATCCAAAACAATTACCCACATGTAACAAAACAAACATTTCAAACCTAACCACAACAGATACAAAAAAAGTATTGCAACTAGAAAAAAACCCTTGTACCCGGAAAACACCTACCAGAGTAAGAATAGCAAAAAGCACAAAAAAGGACCCACATTACGTTACCCTTTCATTACACAATCGGCTCAAACACCAACCCACATATTACACAAAAAACCAGAGGGAGGGTGGACCGAACACCAACGGAAACCCATGGAGGAGAGGGAACCCCAAGACACACGTAGACCCGAAGACCGAGGACAGTAAAACCCCCAGGGACAAAAAAAACCGAAGATCCGACACAGAGGAAAAAAACAGTAGGAGAATACAGAGACAGAGAGGAGTAGCTAGAAGATAGGAGAGAAGAGAGAAACACAGGACCAGGGAAAAAAAAAACAAAAAAAAACAGGGACGAACAGAGACAGACAACAGAAACAACAAAACATGCAAGAAACGGAGATACACACATAACCCACCCCAGAGACATTAGTGAACACATACCATTACACAAACACCAAGTACCAAAGAACACCACCCACAACAGTATGACCCAACCAAAAAACAGATTACCCACAATGTTTACAACAAAGATAAACCCACTAAGACAGGAACACTGGTATACATACAACTAACAATAGGTTGTGACAAAAGAAAATGGAGAGCACGAGGTTGAAAAGTGGACCATAACCTTGACGTAGGGGTGGGGGACAAAGGAAGACCGGAACAACAGAAAAACCGAGGACTAAAAGAGACCGAGTTACCACCACACCAGACCAAGTCCCAGGTTTTACCAACCCCACACCACCACAGGTGTACAGAACCACATAGAAAGGGAACAAACAAACACCAGCACAGGGCCCACACCCACCCAACATCAGACATGAGAGACCAGACCCCACACCAGAGATTACCCACGTCAGGGTAGGAGACCAAACAAATCGGACGCCCCACAGGACAAAAGGGACAACCCCCACACAACAGGGGGACAGACGAAAAAACAAGACAACACCAGACCACAACCTGTGAGGTATAAAATCTATACAACCCAACACGGGTGATGATACCTGATTCACATACCCATACAAAGTGACATATACAAGATAACCCCAGGACAAATACAAGTACATACAGAACCAAAGACGAGGAGGAAGCAGACCTAGGACTACAGACAGTATGATACCATATATACCCACAACAACCAGAACACAGACAGGAAAACCAAGAATATAACCCATGATGACACAGTTACAACCACAACAGACACCCCAACCACAGGTGTACAAAAAACAGAGGTACAACAACAGAACTACAATCGAAGTACACACACAAGTGGGCGGCATACAGTTACCCACGAGGCAGATAACCGCGAGATAGATGACCCCCACAGACCCACCAAAACAGGGATTACCAGACACACAGAGGGACGGCAGAGGTACCAACAGAACCCAAAACACACCCCCCCCACAAGGGGCCACCATAGACCACAGAGACAGACAGAAGGGGACCAAAACAGAGAGACAGGGAAACAGGAGACACGAGAGAGTAAACCATAACAGTATGAGAAAAACATAGAACACTGAGGAAAAACCACGAAGTGACCCCACCCACACAAAGGACAGATATGACAGACTACACAGAGAGGGACACCCAAACAAGGAGACCAGAACAGGAACGCACAGTACAAGACCACACACGAACAACACCCGACATAGAAAACAGACACCACATACCACCAAACGGAGAAGAGCGAGAAACATTACCCACCCCACGTAGGAGAATCCGAGACAGGAACCCAGACACAAAGGCAAGAGGGACCAGGAATCAGCACACAGGGACACCCACCACAAGACCCAGGGTACAAGATGGACAGAGGAGGGGGAACATACAGAGAGGACACGACAGGATTACAGAGAACCAGCGAGACGAAACGAGAACAAAACCACTACGGGGTGACAACAGACAAGGTAGACAGGGTAGAACCGAGGAGACACAGGGAAACACACCACAACACCCCACCCCAACAATAACACAGAAAGGACAACAACCCAGGGGGAACACGGAGAGGAGAAACACCACAGGCGGCCCTCCACAGAACAAACAGGCAGAAGGACAGAGAGAGAACCACAAGACCCCCACCCAATAAACAAGGAACACAGGTAACACCCACCAGGAGGGACGCAGATGTGGGGGGAAACAAACAGAGGACACAAAAACACCACCATAGTACCAAACAGAGACCCACAGGGTACACATACCATGAACAGGAGAGCGGAATTGGCCAAAGTGGACGAAGGTAACTAGGAGACCCAGGTACCAGAAGACAGAGAAGAGGACAGAGAGACTGTACAACCCCACATACCAAGGGTGTAAACAAGGAAAGACATGGGAATGGGGACAGTACAATGAGAGTACTACCCCGACCAACCCAGATACCAGACCCTTACGCCCCCCCAACCCCCCCACCCCCACAAGAACAAAACAGACAAGAAGAAACACCCAACCACCACCATGACGAAACAAGGAGTAACCCACAGGACCCACCACAGAGAACACACAGACCACCACCATGAAGAACTTTCATAAAAAAAAACCACAGAGAAACACCACACCACAGATACCACAGGAGCGACTCAACACTAGGAGACAGAGAGGAACAGAGAATTATACAGACCTAGATGTTACCACAGATATGACACCGAGACAGTAAACTACCACATTGAACACCCTTAAACATACAAACACCACACACCCCCAGATACCAGAACAAACATACCACAAACATATAACCACGCATAAACCAGAACCCCATAACAATATCCACAATAATTGTACTTTACCAAATAACACAAACCTACCTACATTAACCAAATTCGTTACGGGCATAACCCCCAACAACTTATACCATGAAAAAAACCAAACAAAACGAACGGAACCCAATACATGTTTTTAACCAACATAGGCCCGATACCTTAACACACCAGGGGCACATTACCTATTACCACTCCCAAACTCCCCTAAAAAAAACACTTCCATTTTTATAACCACAAGCGAACCAAAAAACACTGCAAAAAACAAAAACCCACGCGGTATAAAGTACACCAGGACAAAAAACAGAGACCACAAAAACACAGAGTGTAGGTGACACCATCGTAGAACAGGAAGCGAAACAACAGACCAACACCAGACAACGGACAGACAAGTGGAACCAGAGTGACAGAAGTGAACCCAGGGAACACATGAACCAGGACAAACAACAGACATGACATAGACCCAGGAATATATACAGAGTACCCCCCCAAAACAACTATATAGGAGGGAAGATATTCAAAAAAAGATATACACCAGACATAGAACATGGGGGGACAACAGAGACAGACAACACAACCATATACAAACGACATGTTAAACCAATACAGACACTCATAACCTATAAAACCAACAGAACCAAGACCACAAGAACACACGATATAACAGTACCCCAGAAACAATACCAACATGTTTAACTCCAACCATCATACTATACAGTACAAGAAAACTACTCCACACCACCCCACCTCTTACAACACTACGGTTACACGACGAGGAGACAGTCCAAAGGACCACCAACATCAATTAAACCAACAAACTTGGCCAAACATGGAATCACTTATCTCACAACAAGCGAAAAAAAAAAAAACATCCAAACATTGACATGCATAAGACCAAATGACAAGAAAACCAACAAAGCGCCCTTGCATATTGACCTATAATTCTAAAAAAAGGAGTATACCACCACAAACATACACCACATTATATGAACATACCCATACAACCATATAATACAGCCATTTATGAGTCAGAGTATAACGTCCACACTATAGAATATATAACATAACATATAACCACCATTACGACAATAACCACCAAAACAAACATGATACAACAACACCAGTATATGAATTACATACAAACAACACACTACACCAACAATAATTAAAACCCGACACACTCAATCATAATTAAACATAACAACACCCCACAGTACCTACCAATATAACATCTTTTACAAATCACATATCCTGGGCTGCACACATATACAACCCCACACAGAGCAGACAATTACCATATACAAACCCAAACCCATAAGACGGACATATGGCGTTACAATGTTTAACTACCAAACAATCCCAAACAACAAACTATTAACGTAAATACATATACACAACCCTTTTACGGCATTTACATAGGGACACAATCATTTACCCACGTATATACACACGAATTTTATACCAACAGATTTACTCACCTATCATTCTCTATATTTATAGCACAAACCATCTCTACCTTTGTTACATGATTGTTCCCTTCATCCACCATAAACGGGAACTTGTTAATATATGTTTTACGCTATTTATACCTCAACAAAAGAAACACAAGGGGGGAGGAACATTCCTTATTTTATTTATTAACTTTCTTTCTAATCGAATAAACGACTTCTATTATTTAAGTGTCCTTTCTCTTATCTTTGTAAAAAACAGCGAAGGGAGGGAAAATTGTATGTTCACTGTTAATTTCTCTTACTATGTTAAGGCTACGGGGTAGAGGTTATAATAATTACGGATAATTCTTAGGCTCCCATTGCCATTAATATTTCCGGACTCTGTTGGGTGGGTTATTTCGGTTGTATTACTAATTATACGGCTATAAATTTTTTATATGCCGGAATCCATCTGGACAAATCTTTGCCGAAAATAAAAAATTCAAATGGATTGAACTTCATAATACCTATTGTTATTCTTACCTTATTTTATTTTCCTACAATTCCAAAATCCCCACAATATATTCCTTTTCCCGGTAAGTTACAGTAGGGGCTTAAATTTTCCAAACAAACCCCAAATAAGGTTGGGGTTATTAAACAACAAGGAGAGTGGGTGAGGGGGGGGGGGGGGGGGGGGAAGGGGAAACAGTAGGTAACCCCGCGGTTCCCCTTCGTTCCTCTCCGGTTGTGGTGGGCTCTCGTAAAACATTGTACCCCCTATTTCCCTCGCCAACCTGTGGGTATCGGGCGGCGGGGGGGGGGGAACTCGTGTAGATATTAGTAATTCAAAAGGATGGCAGATTATCTCGATGTAATGGAAGGATTTAAAAAATCTCCAATAAATAAAACAAACTGTGTGCTCTTGAATAAAAAAAATTCTTAACCACAGGTTTTATCCCCTGGGTTAATTTCATTAATGTTATCTAAAAATGGGAAATAGTTAATAACCTTCCTGGTCCATTACCCTAATGGATATATTAGTAGAAAGATTAGTTTGTATCATTATTTAATTTAGGGGTAGGGGGGGGAAAAAAAGGTTCCTGGAAATTATTTTTTAGTAATAGGGTTGGGCAACTATTTTTCCGTGCTTAACTTATTCCGGATTCAATGGGGATAATTTTTCTGTCGTCTTTTTTAAAAAAAAATAGGGATTTTCCAATGAAAGGGTTAAAAGTAGGATTTTCTTATTGTTTCCCAAAAAGCTTTGTAATTTTCAATCCATTTTAATCTCTGTGTATTCATTGTAAAAAACTTCTTTTTCATATCTTTCAAGCAAGGTTATGGAAAATGTATGGATACTTGCTTTACCAACATTTAGAAAAGGTGGTTGGGGGTATTGTGGTGCTATGAGGCGGCGGGGAGGGGGGGTGGGGGGGGGTGTTGGCGGGGGGGGCTATTTGCGCTTAAAAGGCTGTTGTTTTTTTCCCTCCGTTTTCCTCCTCCGGCGGTAGGGTTTAAAGGTGTACTTCTCAGGGGTTTGTTTATAAAAAAAACTTCCGGAAAGTCCTTCGGGGGGTCCTCTCGGGGCACCTTGTGAATGATCTGTGGGGATAAAATGGACACCTGGCCAGGGGGCCCCCCTTCCCCCGGTAATTGTGCAATGCGTCCCCCCACTCTGGAGGCAAAGGGGGTAAGGGGGAAAAACTTCTGCTTCTTATGTAGTCTCTCTTGGCGATGGGTCCCTGTCTTTTCACCTCCATTTGCTAATACAATGGGGGGGAGGGTGCTCTTTTTCACCACCTGGCCTTTCCCCATGGTGTTGTCACTGGGCCTTTTTCTTGTGGTTCCATTTCCCCAGATTCTGTTGGTGATTTTCGGGGGGGGAACTCGGCGCAGGGGGGCTTGATTTTGTAGTGGTATGGGAATAAAAGCATGGGGGAAAAATTTTAAATTGACTGTTTAATTCACCTTTTCTGGTTTCACGTTCTTAGGAAGTTGGTATTCTCTTGGATATCTTTCTAGGTTCTTGGACATGGGGCGCCGGCACATTGAGGATTCTTTCCCGCATTGTATCCTTTTCGGCGCTCTGAAAAAAAACCCTTTTTAAACATTTCCATTCAGTGCCTCTTTCCAAGGTGTTTCAAGGGGGTTGGCTTTACAATCTCTTTTTTGTGAAACCATGATTTCCCTTTGGGAGGAAAAGGGGAGGCTTTTTACTTAGGAATTTTTGGGTGGTGGGCATCCCCCTGTACTGGGAAAGTGTAAAATATGGTGGAAGTGTTTGGATAGGTTTTAGGGCAACACACCGTTGTCTGGCGGGGAAAGGCCTTTTTTCCTAAATTCTAAACAATTATAAACCCAGGTATCTTAAAAAAAAGGTAATTTGTTTTTTATCAATTTCACACGTGGGGAATTTTCAGGAATCCGGGTGGAAAAATGGTTGACGGTATCTGTAGTATTCTTGGAAAAGGTTTCTTGCCTCTGGTGGCCCTGGGAACCAACACCCAAAATATATTTTCATCAAGATTAACTCTATAAAAAATAAAGGGGCGGGTGTTTTTTTTTTTTCATTTTCTTTCCCCTTTAGGTTTCTATATCCCAACATGTACAAAAAAATTTTCTCTTGCCAACTGCCAACTGATTGACTTGAGGCTCCAATTTTGGCCGTGAACCCTTTTTCATTTGTTGGTAGTAACTTTACTTTATCGAACCTCCCAGTTTAATGTCCCGGTAAGGATTGTTGGCTCAATTTGCCCTTTCCTGTATTAGGTTATGGGGGGAGGGGGGCCTTTTATTATGTTACAATTTGGTCTTGTCTGTCAAAACCCGGGACCTTGTTTAATGTTACACAAAAAAAATTTCCTTTTCCTAACAAAATCCCGGGCCCACTTACCCCCCAAGGGGGCGCTTTGGCTCTTCCTGTGGGATAAAGAAGGGATTATAAAGGACAACCCCAATGGTCAAAAGGAGGGAAAAGGTTAAGTCTTTCTCCTTCTTAAAATGTCCGGGTTTTTGGCCTCTCTGAGTTTCCTTCAGAAAATGAGTTGTGTCTTCGTGGGCAGGTCCTTTTCTGGGAAGGAAGCCCCCACCCCCCACCCCCCCCCTCTAACAGGGGGGGAGAAAAAAAGGGTAGTTTAGTTAAAACAACCGGTTTTTATTGTGTAACTGGTTTCCTCGTAGGGTGCACAGGGACAGCCCCCAACTAAAGTACTGGGGCCTCCATGGGGCCAGGTCCCTAAAATCTCTTCATCTAGCTGTTTTGGTTTGGGGAGTCCTGTACCCAGTAGTGGGGGGGGATGCTTGGGGACTTAGGGCCTAAAGGGGGTTCCCTCTGTGGGCTTGCCGGAAAACAAACTAGATGCTTCTTTCCCCTGTTTGGGGTGAGGTCTAGGATCAGTTACGAAACCCTTGCCTTTACTTACGGCCAATGCCTGCTTTTCTGCCCTCCACCTCTCTGGGCCAGCTCTTCCTGGGGTTGGATTTAAAAGTTTTTTAAGTTAATTCGTGTCCCTTTAAGGTGTGGGCCTGTCCCCTCCTAAGGCTTTTCCCTCTTATTAGCTTCATTCTGGTTCTAACAAAGCCCACTACCCAGTCGCCCACCATTTCCTTCTGATTTTTTTTATTTACCCCCCCCCCCCCCCCCCCCCCCCCAAAAGTAAGTTGGGGTCTGCTTTTAGGCTCCCTCCAAAAAGCCTTTGTTTTGATTTCTTTTTCCATGTTAAAAAATTTGGGGGGGCCCCTTACGGTCTTTTTATTTTTTGCATTTATTTACCCAGGGGCCTCTTTTCTTCCTTTAATTTTTATTTCTTTCCCAAAAAAACCCTGGCATCTTTTGCTAGGAGGGACCCAAAGTAATAGGTTTCATCAATTCTTGGGAGTTGGGGGGGGGGTAGGGGGGGTTAGACGTGTTTTTTGGTTTCTCCTCTAAACTTGGTGGGTCTGCCCCTGGGAGGAGGGATGGGTTGGAAAAACAACAACAAAAACCCTAGGGGGACATGAATATCTTTTTCTAGCCTTTCCAAAGAAGGAAACTAAAAATTCTCATAAGGGGGGGGCGGGGGGGGGATGGGGGGGGGGCCTGGGGTGACAAAAAGTCTGTCCTTTGGCTTAGGGGGGGGGGGACTGATCTTTGTGCTATGGGTTTTGAGGGGTACTCTGAAAAAACTTTACCAGTTTTCAAGCCTTGCTGGCCCAATGCTTTTCTCCTTGCCACTAACTGGTTCCTGTCCTCTCGTTACCTTCTTGGCCCCATGGGGGTTTCCTCTTCCTTTATTTCCTGTTTTGGGGTTCCCCCTTCCCCTTGTAGTTTGGGCGGGGGTTCCCTCCCTTGGTAACTTTCCTCCCATTAGCCTCGTTTTCCAGGTTTTTCATTCCACTGTACCTGCCTAATTCCTCCCCAAAAAAAAAAATGGTTGTTCCCCATGGGGGGGGGCCTGGCTCTTTTTCTCCAAAACAATCCTTCCTTTCTGGGATGGGACCATTTCTGATCTCGGCTCTCCTTCCCATAATACCTTTCTGGTTGTTCCCTGTCCTCTTTCCTGTATGGGCCTCCTTCTTTTCCCCATTTGGTTTTTTCTTCCCCCACGGCTGATGGGGACCCTTCTGTTTGCTTCTGTGCCAAGGTTGTTTCCTTTGGTTTTTTGTTACCCCCTTGGGGGGGGTGGGTTGGGAGAGGGTCGGCAGGTTGGTGGGGTATGGGGGATTTGGTGGGCGCAAGGGGGCGAGGGGGAGGGGGGGGAAGGGGGGGTTGTCGGGGTGTGAGGAGGGGGGACGGGGGGTGTGGGTGTGAGTGGCGAGGCGGAGGGGGAGGGGGGGGCGGGGGGGCGCGGGTTGCTGTGCGGGGCGGGCGGGGGGGCGGGGGGGGGCGGGGGGGCGCGGGGGGGGGGGGGGGGCGCGGGGGCGGGGGGGGGCGGGGGGCCGGTGGGTGTGGGTGTTGGCGGGCTGTGGGGGGGCGGGGGCGAGGGGGGGGGCGGGGGGGGGGGGCGGGGGGTTGGTGGGTGGGTCCCTCGAGGGGGGGAGGGGGGCCGGGGTGTTGTGGGTCGAGGGGAGGGGGGCGCCGGGTGGGCCGGTGGTTGGGAGGGTGGGGGGAAACCCCCCCTCATTTTTTTTCCTCTTCCTTGTCTTTCTCTGTTTCACCTGATTGTTCCTTTTTTCTTTTCTCCTTTCTTTTTTTCCCTTTTTCCCTGCTTTGCATGCTCCCTGAATGCTGTTTTCCACCGTTTTGTGTGGGTTTGCCAACTCCCCCTGTACCAAGCTCATTTGAGAGGAGACTTTAAACTTTTTGTCAAGAAAAATGTTTTTCTAATTCTTGTGGACTACCTGTACTAATTTTCTATCTATTCAGTGGCATTGGCCCACCGGCTTCTAACCATTTCTTATCCTCCTGTGATTGGGGGGGGTTGGGGGGCTGTGGTCAAGGGGAGGTATCTAGAGGCAAAAAGGGGGTTTCTGTTACTTATGGATTCAATAAATTCCCTAAAAGGGGGGGGGCCTTCATTCCTGGTGGGGGGCAGGGGGGGGGGTTCTTTTGTGCCAAATTTTCTAAGTGTGAAAAGGTGGAGGTTGGGGGTTTGGTTTTCAGGTGGGTTGGGGGTTTCTGTCCCAATTACGGGTTTGGTGCCTGGGGGTGTTTTTATCCCTGGTCCTTATTTGTCCGCCATTCAAAAAACAGGGGTTGGGGCACTTGGGGGTTACCAACATGGGGGGGTGTACTTATTCTCCTGGGGGTGCGGGGGGAGGGGAGTGAGTAACAAAAAAACAAACTTGGATTTCTTTGGGGGGGGAACTTTTTATTCCTTATTGGTCTTTCTGTGGGTTGCTTGTGACATTAAAAGGTCCATAATTCTTTTCTTTTCTCCTTTGTTTGAATTTCGGATGGCCCTCCTTAAGTAAAAATTCACACAGGGGGGTTGGGGGGGACCTTCTTCCAATTATGTTTTACAAAAACACCTTCTTTCAGGGTGGTTTCTTGATTTTAAATTTCTAGTTTCCTTTTTATAATGGGGCTTCTAGTGTTGTTAACTCCTGTCATAGTTATTCTGGGTACCTATTTTTCATAATTTTTCACATTCTGCAGTTTCACAATTTCTGGGCCCCGCAATTCCAATTGCTTTCGGGCCCCTTCTTATGGTAGCTATGCCCCCAACTAAGTGGGCCTGCCCCCACGGCCTTGGCAGCATTAACCATATGTTGCTCCCGGACTTTAAATTCTACAATATCCATTCTCGGGGGGAAGGGGGCATCAATTTGGGGGGGAGGGGGAAAGTTTTCGGTGTGGGGGGGGGACGGTAACTCTACAGGGAACCCCCTGTTGGTACCTCTTTCGCCTTCCATACCTAATTCCACATTGAAGGAAGGTACTCTAAAGGGCAAACTGGCTTCTTTCTTGAAATTAGATTTGTCCAAAATATTTGGGTTACTCAGTTAAACCCTGTGTCCTTGTTCTAAAGCTCAAACCCGGGAGAAAACGGGGTGATGGGTTATTCATCCTCCAACGGGGTCCTTCCCAGGGGGTGGGTGCTATTTTTTCTGGTTCTGTCTGAAAGGGATACTGGGGGTACCCAAGGTGGGGAAAAGCTTGCTATTGCCCTATTCCCTTCTTTATTTCCTGCATCCCGGGTGGGGTTCCATTTACTTTTCCTGGTAATGGGGAAACTTAATGAAGATTCTTGTGTGCCTATCCTCTAAAACTCTTTGCTTGGGTTCCCTTCCTATTCCCCTTTTTGGGGGTCTTCTGTTTCCTTTGGGGGGCGGAGGGGGGGGGGGTTTCTATCCGTATCTCTTTTTATTGGGCCGCCCCCACTATCCATGGAAGGGGGGCCCATCCCCTTTCCACATTCTTTTCTCAGGCATCTCTAATGATCTGACCTTCTTCTGGGGGACACTGTTCTCCCCCGGTTGTTAATTCTTCACTGCTTCTCTTCAACACTGTGGGGTCCTTTGGTTATTAAACCATTGTGATTTGGAAAGTTTTTTCCTCTGTTTCACAAAAAAAGAGGGCTGTAGGAGGAACCCTTATTCTCCTTAAAAGGGGGGGGGGAAAAAAAAACTTCAAGTAGGTTGGTTGAATGAATCTTTCTTATTAACAAAAAAAACCACTATCCTATGTGGGTATTCTTTATTAAAAAAAAAAATCCCAAAATAACAAAAAACAAACTACTTTTATCCCCCCAATTTCCCTCTCAGGTTGGGGGGCCACAAAAAAATAAAATATATTCCCCCAAATATATAAACGACTGGGGTATGTTTATTGTAAAGAAAAAAATCCACGGGGGGCCAACTTTACTTATTTTTCATATCTTTTAATTATATCCATATTTACTTATAGGTTTAAAAATCTCATCTTTTGCCATCCATTCATTTACCCATTTGATTAATATTGTATGGTAAAAATGGTTTTGTTGGAAAAAAAAAAAACTCCATTTTTTGGTAATTGCAAACCCCCCAATAATTTTGGATTTAAAAAAAGGGGTCCCTAAAAAAAACAAAAAACCAACAAAAAAAAAAACAAAACCAGGGCCCACCCAAAACATGTACTTTACAGTTCGCAACTGTTTTTTCTAGGGGGTGTGGGTTTATAAATACACCATCTAAATGGAATTTAATTTCTAAAACCCCCCCCCCCCCCCCCAAAAAAATCCCTTATGTTTTTCCATATGTTTCCTTTAAGGTCTTACCTCCTCTGTAACCCTTTACAAATCACAAATATTTTTATGTTAAAATCGTTACATTTGAATAAGGGGTAAAAACTATCCACAGAACACTTTGGGAACATACATTCTCGCTCTTAGGAATACCTTCTCTTTTATTCCTTCTTATATTCCTTAAATTTCAACCTTTGGTGATAGATTCTCTATATAAACCCTCGTTTACCATTGATGTACTTTTAATTTTGGGTACTAATAAAACACAGGTGACCTTTTTTTTCTTTGGTTTAACCCCATAAGTTTCCTTAAAATTACACAGTAAAAAAAAAAAATTGCCAAACCAGGGACCCATTTACAGGTACTTTGTACATTCGGCACTGTTTTTCTATAGGGGGGCTGGTGGGTTATCAAAAAATAAAAAAAACAATCTATTGGGACAATTTCTAAGAAAAAACCACTATTTTTCAAGGTTTTGTTAATATTTTTCAGGGTCTTATCTCATCTTTTTACCTTTTTGTTTCTCCTTTAATTGAAAAATGGGTTGTAATTTCTTAAAGATCTTGTGTGTTAACTTGATGCTTGAAGAATATATATTTTAGTAATCACAAGACAACAACTCCAGGACCCTGTTGTCCTTTTATTACATAAAAAAAAATCTATTTGATGTGTAATTTCTAGGAAAACACCCACAATGTCTTCCTAGGTGTATAATTTCAAAAGGTCTTTCTTATCTTTCCTTTTTCTTTACCTTGTTTGGTGATCGCTTTGTATCGTGAGATTGTTGGAATTTTCAATAAACAAAATCTTGATTGTAATTTATTCTTGATTGAAATAAGATATTTTTTTTGGGTAATAACAAAACAACCCAGACCCTTTCTTTTTTTCCTTTATATTTGAGCGAAAAGGAATTTAAATAAATTTATTGAAACAAAACCTTGCTGTAGAGGGGGGGGGGGCCTCAAAAAGTAGTTAAAAAAAACAATCACAATCATTGACAGGGTATTTTTGATTTTGAAAACTGTGCAAGCTATGGTTTTAAAAATTTGGTCCCTAAAATAGGGGTTGCTGGGGTGTTTATCCCTGGTCTATTTCCGCATTCACAGGGTTGGGGGGTTACACCTGGGGGGTACTCTCCTCCTGGGGCGGGGAGGGGAGTACAAAAAACAACTTGATCTTGGGACTTTTTATCCTATTGGTCTCTGTGGGTGCTTGACATAAAGTCATTAATTCTTCTCTTCCTTGTTAATTCGGATTCCTCTCTTAAGTAACTCAAAAGGGGGTTGACCTATCCATTATGTACAACACCTCTTCAGGGGGGGTCCTTGATTTTAAATTCTAGTTCCTTTTTTATATGCTCTATTTGTAATCGTCTATAGTTATCTGGGTACCTATTCATAATTTCCATCTCAGGTTCACAATTTCGGCCCGCAATCAATTGCTTCGGCCTTATGGTAGCTGCCACTAAGCCTTGCCACTGCCTTGCAGCCCTAGACCATATTGCTCGCCTAATTCTACAATCCATCTCGGGGGAGGGCATCATTGGGGCTGGGAAAGTCGGTGACTGTTACTCTACAGACCCCTGTGGTACCTCTCGCCTCACTACTATCACATAAGGTAAGGTACTCTAAGCAATTGGCTTCTTTCTGAAATAGATTTGTCAAAATATGGTACTCAGTTAACCCTGTTTCCTTGTCTAGCTCAACCCGAGAAACGGGGACTGGGTATTCATCCTCAAAGGGGTCCTCAGGGTGTCCTATTTTCTTGTTCTTTCTGAAAGGATGTGTACCAAGGGGGAAGCTTCTATTGCCCTATTCCCTCTTATCCATGCATCCGGGTGGTTCCATCCTCCTGGTAATGGACTGTATTAAGATCTTTTCCTATCCTCTAAACTCTCTGGGTTCCCTCCTATCCTTTGGGTCTCTTCTTTCTTTGGGGGGAGGGGGGGGTTCTATCTTATCTCTCTTATTGGCCACTTATCCCTGGAAGGGCCTCCTCCCATTCTCTCATGCTCTCTAATGATCTACCTTCTCTGACATTCTCCCCTGTGTTATCTTTCACTGCTTCTCTCAACTGGGTCCTTGTTATAACCATTGTGATTTGAAAGTTTTTCCTCTGTTCACCAAAAAAGAGGGCTGTAGAAACCCTTATTCTCTTTAAAGGGGGAACTCAAGTAGTGGTAATGATCTTTTATTAAACAAAACACTATCTATGTGTCTATTTATTAAAAATCAAATAACAACTACTTTATCAATCTCTCAGGTTGGGCAAAAAAAAAATATATCAAATATATAAACTACTGGTATTTTATTTTAAATAAATCCACGCAACTACTATCATATCTTTATATATCCATATTTCATATAGGTTCAAATCTCATCTTTGCATCCATCATTTACCATTGATTATATGTATGTAAATGTTTTGTTGAACTCATTTGGTAATAAACCAATAATTTTTTTTAAAAAAGGTCCCTAAAAAAACAACAAACAACCAGGCCACATACATGTACTTTACAGTCGCACTGTTCTATGGGGTGTGGGTTATCAAATACACATCTAATGGATAATTTCTAAAACCCCCAAAAAACCCTTATGTTCCTATGTTTCTAAGGTCTTATCTCCTCTTACCTTTACAAATCCAATATTATGTTATCGGTTAATTGATAAGGGTAAACTAACACAGACCTTTAACATACATCTCGCTCTAGGTCTCTTTATTCCTTCTATATCTTAATCAACCTTTGTTAGATCTCTATATAACCTCTTTCCCATATGATGCTTATTTATTTTGGTACTAACAAACACAGACCTTTTTTCCTTGTTTAACCATAGTTCCTTAAAAAACAGTAAAAAATGCCACAGACATACAGGTACTTTACATTCGCACTGTTCTATGGGGGTGTGGGTTATCAAAAAATAAAAATCTATTGGACAATTTCTAGAACCACTATTTCAAAGGATTTAGTCTCCTCTTTACCTTTTGTTATCTCTTACTTGAATGTTTAATTTCTTAAAAGATCTTGTGAGTAATTATTCTGAATGAATATATATTTTTAGTAATCAACAACTCAGACCTTTGTCCTTTATAACAAAAATCTATCTATTTGATAAGTTCTAGAAACACAATCTCCTAGGTGTATATTTCATTCAAAGGTCTTATCTCCTCTTTACCTTTTGTTATCGCTTTTACTAGATATGTTTAATTTCATAAAAGATCTTGTATGTAATTATTCTTGATTGAATATATATTTTTTGGTAATAAACAACTCAGACCTTTCTTTTTCCTTTATATTTTATCGAAGTAATTGAACTCTGTAGGGGCCTCAAGTAACACAATCATACAGGTATTTTGTATTAAACTGTGCAGCTATGTAATGTATGGACAATTTTTATAAAAAACACTCTTCTTGATGGGTTTATTACAAAGGTCGACCAGGGGTGTCTATTATCTGTGTGTTGGGGTACCATCTAGAGGGTAGTCCTCACCCTCTCGTAGATCCCGCCGGTCCTTTCCGCAAACCACAATAAAGATCAGCTGGGAGGTACACTGGGGCCTTTCTGTGGCTAGGATATTGTCCGCTATTTAAAATGCACAGGCAAAAAAAACAAAACAAAATACACCCAATTCACAGGAAAAAA
>NW_023660657.1:0-18915 GCF_015228065.2 Penaeus monodon | reverse complement strand
CCGGGGTTCGACTGTCCCCGCGATTGGCGAGAGATTTGTTACAAGAAGTATTAAGACGAGATCTAAGGCACTTGATAGCAACCAGGTTGCTTCCCATAGAACAAAACTGGCGTACAAGAGGTACCGACATCTCAAAAATGCTCTTGTTGTTTGAGTTCAGGGTTCCTGCTGCCAGGCCAATCCACCCACTGATTCTGATCGACATCCAGAGTATAGACTACACTGCCAAGGAATTAAAAAGCTCTCTGTGATTCAACGTCCTCACGCAAGCAGGATCAACGAACAGGTTCCCCTAACGGGCCCCCAAAGGGTCCGAATCTTGGTTTTGGTCCAGGAGTGTAAAGGCCAAAGTTTCCCCAAATGCTAAATAAAAATAAAAAAAACGCCATAGTGATACCAGGGACTCAGATGGGATAGCAACACATGGCAAATAAAGGTATGAGCCCTTGATATTGCCAGTGATTTTCCCCAAATGATTTTGGGTTTTACTCTGCCCTAGGGCTCCATGCAGGTGTGGAAAATTTTGCTGCAAGGGTTTGATTGTAGATATTTAAAATTTCTGCCGTGTCAACGCTAAGGTCATTAGCAGCGAACACCCTGTTAGATAGAAATATTAGAATATTTAAAACTTTAAAAAAATCTTCAGTAAAATCTTACAAATAACAATAAATATAAAAAAATAAAGCATAAAATTATTCCTAAGCAAATAAATTTATTGCCAAATACTATGCAAAATAAAATTTATTGAAAATATTACCCTCCAAAGGAAACTAAAAGCCCTTCTAGTCACAACCTCCCCAATACATTTTTCAGTGTTAGGGGGGAGAAAGTACATAGTTTTGGGGTTGAGAATGTTGACATTTTTTCCACTACTGTGCGACCATTAAGGCTTTGGTACCCCTCACAAAGTGTTTGATTTTAGCCATCTTTGATCTATGAGGGGTTAAATGTGCCCATTCGCCTTGTTAATAAACTTCTACTTTGGGTTTGGGATGGATGCGGGTCACCCAATGCCAAGATATCTCAAATCTCTCGCATTTTGTTCTGGGGGTTTCCCTCCTTGTCCCCCCATCTATCCCGAAAAAATTTTTATGCGGGGTTTCGGGTGGGTTTGGTGGGAGGGGGAAAACGAGCATCACAAGGCTGATGGCACCTCCCTTTGGCCTTTGATCAGCCCCCCCGTCCAAATGTGCTGGCCCCCAAACAAGAGTTATTTTTTTATCTTGAACCCCCCTCACTAGGGATTGATGATTTTAAAATATGTTTGCTTGAAAGGGCACTACGAGAGTACAAATTTTAAA
This sequence comes from Penaeus monodon, assembly GCF_015228065.2. Taxonomy (NCBI): domain Eukaryota; kingdom Metazoa; phylum Arthropoda; class Malacostraca; order Decapoda; family Penaeidae; genus Penaeus; species Penaeus monodon. Next base: position 17,614 of record NW_023660657.1, on the reverse strand, counting down.
AACAGAAGGTTTCATAAGACCCTTGTCATTTTAACGCTGCAAGGAGGGGATGTAACTCGCAGGAGATCGAGGCTTTAGAGAAAGACGCCAGAGCGTCTCCTTTGCCACTGCGCAAATCCCACCCCATTTTGATTTCGAACCTCTGATAATTGCATCTGACCTGGTATAAAAATGTGCTGAAAAAAATCTTCTCTGTTTCGTTTCAGTTTTCCCCCCTTTCCAATTTCCGCCCAAACCCAGCTCGATTTGATTAGTCGGGGGGGGTTTGGGGAAAACCAACAGCCAGAACTTAGTGAGACTTAAATTGACTTCCACAAGATCTCATTCCCCTACCATAGGATCGGCTATCCCAAGGGGTTAAAAAAACCCAATTGGAGTAGGAACCCCGGAATTTTTGTAGCCCGTGTAGAAATCAGGTTCATTAGTCCCGGTAATAAAGAGGTGGTTCTCCACCTCAGATACGGGGACCCCACAGGTGAAGACAAAAGCCCCAGTACAGATTGAGAGTTCATTATGAATGAGTCCAACACGGAGAACAGTGGGAGTTACGAAGAATAAGTTTCACTCCAAAATCAAGCTTACTACGAATAAGCTTTGGAAAAGCCGTAGAAGCGTTGGGGGTCGCACCCAAGATAAGGAAAGAACCCACAAAATACTACGTTTTTACCCTTCATTTTTAATGTTTGATGTGAGGCACCCATGTAAGTCTTGAATCAAAAATTGCCCCCAATATTTCCACCTCTTGGAAAATTTGCAGTGGGTTTGCGCCAAAATAGGGGGAAAGGATGCAATTTTCCTCGTTGTGGAAATGTATAGCAATGGTTTTGTTGGAAAAATTTTAACCATGATATGTTGCCCCGAAACCCGTTTTATTGCAGTCTGCATGTGCCCTTTGCAACCCTGAAAAGTTCCTCCGAGAGTACAGTGAAAATCATCCACATAGAGATTACAGGGGGACCGCACTTGGAACAACCTTACGTGTCATTTATAGCAAGGGAAAAACGGGGTCAACTAGACACTCCCTTGGGGACCCCTTCCAGCTGATTTTCCCCGGTTAGAAAACTTTTTCCTACCCGAAACTTAAACTTCCGGTCAGAAAGGGAAGCTTTGTATAAAGGTGGGAAATCTCCCTTAACCAATGTCGTACATTTTCATGAGTATCCCATGTTTCCCAAGTGTATCGTAGGCCTTTTAAAGGTCAAAGAAGACTGCTATCATGGACGCGCTGTGCGAAGGAATCTGTATGCATTTTCCATCGTCAAAGTGATCTGTGGTCGATCTCAATTTTTCTAAACCCATATTGAATGGGGTAAAACACGTTTTTTTTTCTAGCAGCCATGTAACCTGAATTTTACCTTTTTCTCCACAGCTTGCAGATCAGGGTGGGGGAAAATTTGGTCTGAAATTTTTCCTGGTGGGGAAGCATCTTTGCCGGGTTTTAGGAACAGGAAATGATAATAGTTCTCCCTGGGGAGGGCACTGTCCCTTTCCTATAGATCCTTTTGAATAGGTTAACAGGAACCCCTGGGCTCTTGGAAAAGTGAGAATTTTTTGGGTAGGGAATAGTCATTTCCTGGGGCAGTCTTCAGCAGAGCGCAAAGAGAGCCATTCCTTGCGAAAAAAAGGGGAATTTAATGGAAGTTCTTCTGTAATCCTACTGAAAAACAACACGGGTGTTGCCCTGTTCAGCCGAAGAGTGGAGAATCGAGCAGTGAAGATGCTCCAGAGGAGATCTTCCCATGGTTTTAGCTTTTGCAAAATTTTTTTTGTCGTGATGATTATGCCATCTATCTGCAGAGAGGGGGACAGATGGCTCTTTCCAGTGATCTTGCACCTTGTCCCAACCCATGTAAGGGGGTCCAGTTTTAAGGGGGAGACATACGTCTCCACAACGTCCGTCAGTTTCCCTTTTAGCACACCATGCCTTTGGCCGGGTTTTTTTTGAAATTTGATCAAGGTACAATGCTGGGGGTCTTTTCAACTCCCTTTAAGCAGCTTTTCTTGTTTGAAGTTGTTGCATTCATCAGACCACCGGGGTACTGGAGGTCATGGTATGCCCGCACTTTGGGAATGGATGTTTCGCTGCAAGGTGAATTTCGTGATGTAAAGGATTAAAACATTTTGAACTCCCTGGAAATATTCACGATCCTTGAAATACTGCAGTTGATCTAAAAGTTTCCAGTCCGCAGTTAAAGTTGCCATCTTGCACCCCATTGAGGAATCCCCTTTCATTTTTTTTTTCCAAAAAATTTTTGGGAAAGTGGCGTTTCCCAGAAGTTCCAGACCTCCCAAGGAAGTTCAACTGTGAATCAGGTGAGCCTACTGATAGGTCTTATTGGAAAGTCCCATTTTTGAATAGGGAAAAATGTGTGGGATTGTATTGTTCAGTAAATCTGCACTACTCTAAGAACAAGGACCCCAAGGGCCCCTTCTAAAGGGGTTGCACAAAGGTCTCCCCAGAGGTGATGCCGACCATTGAAATCTCCCAAGAGTCGAAATGGATGTGGCAATGCCAAGTGTTTTCCAAATCCTTAATTTTAGATTGAAACAGTGAAGGTGTGTCAAGCCTATTCCACGCCTCCCCTGCAGTTGGGGGTGCAGGTGGGTGGCCTGGAAGGGAATATGTTTACGTCCATTACTGCTACTCCTCCATGAGGTCCATTTTAAAGGTCCCATAAAGGGGTTTAAATTGGAATCCCTTTAGGGAAAGGTACAATTTTCCATGGTCAATCTCTTTTAGACATACAAAACTGGATTTTATGAAGCTATCAGATGTTGCAGTTCTTCCCCTTTGCATGAATTTCCCCAACAGTTTTTTGCATTAGGTTTTCCCTTTTTTTAGATTTTTTCTTCATAGGTGTTTGGGAGCACCCGTGGTCAAGGTTTTTCCCCAACCTTAGGGGTCCCTTTCATGATCCCGTGAGACTTTTTTAATGGTTTTTACTGTGGAATAGTTTCCACAGGTTTTCCCCCGGACAGGTTAGGGTTTTTTTGCCTTAGCAAAAAAACGGACTGAGCCTTTTCTTTATGGGGGATTCGTCTAGCAGCGGAGGCCCCTGTGGATGCTGTGCGCTGGAGTCTTTTTCACAAGTTCAGGATTCCTTTTCTGGGGAAAGGGCGGCCTGAGCTTTATTCAGGGGGTTTGCCTAGCATAGAGGTCCCTGTGAGTGGTGGCAGCTGGAGCTTCACCGGAGGGCCCCTTGGGGCCTTAAATGAGGCTCCAAAGACCTTACTTTGGGAGGAGGAGTTCCTCAATAAAACCCCTCACTCCCACTCCGTTTCTGGTGGAACAACTCACCCCGAGGCAGTGTCAGAATTTTGGGGCGGGGTTTTAAAAGGGAAAGGGCAGAGGTGGTTGTAAGAAAGCATTTGGGGGCAAGGGTTTGGGGGGAAAGGGGGATGGGGTAAAACCGAAGAAAGGGCCTACCTGGTTTTTGCAAACAGCACATAGGCATGTCGCTTTGCCCTGGAAAAATAACTTTTTTCCCTTTCTCCTCATTTCCCAAAACTCCTTTTTAAATTGTACCTTTTTCATTTCTTTGAAGAAGCTTCTTTAGCTTCTTTTTCAGTGGAAAAGCAATTGGCCGGACAGTTTTCATCTCCTTATGACCCATTTACCCCATTAACACATACTCTTTGGGTTTCCCCTTTTTTTAAATGGCTAGAGTTGGCCCCATCCCATAAACCCGGGAGTGAAAGCACCCAAGGTTTGGGCAAATGGCTTTACCTGAGGGGGTTTCCATGCTAATAAAATGTTCGAAGGACAAAATGTAAAAGTTAGAGAAGAGTGGTGTCGATGTTCCAAACCATCAAATTTTCTTTTTTAAAAATTTTTACTGCCACTAATTAAAATTTCTAGTTCCTCAATAGTTTTCCTCGAATACCTCATCAGGCTCGGAAAAAAAAAATTCCCTTTTCACTGATTGAGGGTTTTTTAGGAGAACATGGAACTGAGCCCAGGAATGTCGATATCGCAGCAGCGGGCACCTAGTTGTGACAAATTCAACTATCAGGGTACCCCTTTTGCTGTGGGGTATTGAGGATCACGTGACATACTTCAACAATTTTTTGAGTACTTCAAAAAAACCCAAATCCATGATTTAAACCCCCTTCCAAAGGTCTTTATACTAGGGATTACTATATGAAAGCTTTTAATTTACCAGGTAAGATTTCCTTGTGGATTGAGGAGACTTTTTTCCCCTTTTTACCGGTTTTGGGGCCCCGGGAAAACCCTTACGATTCCCTTTTTCCCCTTTGGACTGGAAAGGGTTCCCAAAAGGGCATTGATGTTCCCGAGAGAATGGTTTGGGGGGTTGGTAGGGCGTCAGGGAGAGAGCTAGATCTTTGTAAATTGTTGTACTATACAAATGGAAATTTTTCATTCTCCCCCCCACCCCCCTGGAATCCCAAAAGGGGGAAACTTAGTTGGGGCTCAAAAACTAAAACAGCCCAGGGAAATATAACAGCACTAACAGTATGATGGCAGTCGCGGGACCTAGCACTACGACTGAATAGGTCTGCTTGACCCTAGATATTTGACCGGTTGACTTTACCGGGCTTGATCAAGCCACCGTCTAACCAGAATAAAGGGGCCCAAAAAGGGGTTGCTAGCGGGCGCAGGTGCAGATCGCTCAACCCCAGGATCCCGTCTCCTGGGAATACAGGATGCCTGCACGGCAATTACACGTGGGAGAGTTCTCCCCGGTCCAAGAGGAAAGAACCAGGGGGGGTGCACCCTCCCTCTCTTAGGCCTTGGTGCACCAGGAAGCCATTTTTTCTCTCCTCCTGGGACCCCTCGAGTATGGGGAGCCCCCTGGGCCAGCTACCAGCATTTGGGGCCTCAAGCCCCCCCACCGCGGGAAGGCGGGTTCCGTTTTGGGGGGTGGTGAAAAGGGCAAGCCTTGCTCAACCCCAAATTACAGGGAAAAAGTTTGAAGGTCCCCCTACACTTTACAGCACTTTCAGTACCGGTATATAGGTTTATTAGGCCTAACCTGTGTCGGAATTTTCCTTAGTTTGAAAAATCCCATAGCAATTCCGTGCACCAGCCTTCTTTAGGTCGATGAGGTGCAAACAACCAAAACCGAATCATTTGGCGTTCCACAATTATTGAAGCACTAGGAACGTTTGTGACTTTCCGAAGTGAATCCAGAAGATCGGTCTCTTAGTAGTTGGTTTGGATCCCTTTCAGAAGAATGGGCGAAAACTTTGCCTGAGCAATGAAAGCCACAGTAGTTGCCAAGTAGTTGTACAGTCCCCAACGATCCCCCTTTTCCCCCCCAGGAGGGATGACCTATCAGAGCGAATGGTACAAGATGTAGAGGGGGTTAAAGACGGCATGAAGCTTTGTGCCATTGCAGTTTTCATCAGGGAACCAATATACCGTGGCTTTTTACATCAGCTTGGGGAAAACACCATCCTAACCCCTGTTAGGGAGGAGGTTCCCCGTTGAGAGGGGTCCAGCACAGGTATTGTATACCCCTTGCATCCAAACAACGTTGGGAGTCTACCTGGGGAAATGCTCAAAATACTCAGCCCGTGTTCATGAACCCCAACATGATCTGAGTGATCTGTCCATCCCCGAGGGGCTGCGGTGATCGCAAGGAGGACTAGAGTTTTGTTTCTCAGGGGTTTGGGGGGGAAGGGGGAAGGTCATTTACTAAGAAATGGTCTCAAATCCCCAGCAAAATTTTGATGAATGTTCCTTTTCCCTTAGCGTATCCGGCCCCATGCACCAAGAGCGAGCAAATCCTATTTCCATTCAGCCAACCCTGCAAAAAGCTACAGGGCCTCTAAGTTTCCCGGGGGAGGAATATGCCTTTCCCTTTGGGGGCCCCACCAAGGGGTCCTGCCTGCTTTTAGTAAACGATCAGAGACTACATGGTGAAAACCCCCAGGCACACTCCCCCTCCCCAGTCTGCCAAGTGAAAAAACCCCCGAGTGGCTACTGGAGGGATGAGGGGTTTTAAGGGACCTGGGGGGTAGCCACTACCAGGCCTTGGGCAGTGCCCCAGAAAACCTACCCGGTAAACCTGAAAATTTTGGAGATCCTCATTGGGGGCTAAAAAAGAATGTGGTCGATTTCCCCGGCCACGGACCCATACGCTATACCCTGTCCAGCAATGCTGGTTGGAGCGTTAAAGCCCGGAGCCGAAAAACCCATTTCTGAGACCTAATAAAGTCACAGAGAAGGAGGTTGGTCTGGCTGTTGGGATCAGCTCCTGAGCCATGGGGGCCGACAGACATCTCGTAGTCAGCCAGATACCACATTTATATCACCCCGGCAAAGCGAAAAATCTCACCAGGGGAATTTTCCCCACGGAGTGAGTTGCATAGAAGCCCCTTTTTCCATGAGTTGCAAACATAGAGGAGCTTACACAATAACAGACATAAACCAAAAGCACGCTTCAGTCTCAACCCATAATATGCTCATAAACCCGGTGTTACCTCAACTCCGAGGGTGAAGCGGCTGAAGATGCTAGGGGTACCCCCTTAATGAGACCTCGCCACGACCCGACAGAGTAGGTTCCCCGCTCATATAATCTGCTGTTGCAGGTCTTCTAACCTCCGAGAGGGCAGCAACCTCCCAACCGCTCCAATTTCCTCGATAGTAGAGGTAACTGCTTACTGCAGAAAGAATGAATTTTCCCAACCGCCTCCCAGTAGCTCGCTAGGTTAAGTTCGGGCATTTGCTTGGGGTGACACCACCTCTGCCAGCCCTGCCCCAGCACCCCTCCCCCCAGAAAAATTTTTTTATTTTGGTTTTTTGCTGGGAGTATCTAGGGGAGGAGGGGGGCCAAACCCCCCGACCACCCATTAACCCCAGGGGGGACAAAGGGGGCGGGATTTGGAGGGAGCCATGGCGTGTCCACACGCGGGGGAAAATGACTCCATCCCTTTTGGGTTTCCTGCTGCCGAGATACCCCACAGTTTGAGGGGACCGAAGGTGCCTAGACCAAGGGGGCCCACGAGGATGACGGAGGGGGGAAACCGGCAGGGGGGGCTTATGCAGATTTCTCCTATTTCGCACTAGGCTACCAGAGGGGACAGCTGCAAACGAGAAGACAGCAAGCTCTTTTCTAGGCAACACCATCGCTTTACATACCTGAACATGAAGAACCCCCCTATACACACACCACACACACACACAACACACCACACATAATTATATATATAATATATATATATATATATATATATAATTTTATATTATATATATATTATAAAAAATAAATAAAATATAATATATATTATATATATTTTATATATTATATTTTATATAAATATATAAATATATAATATATATATATTATAAATTTATATATATAATATATGATGAATATATCATAATATATTATATAATAATATATATAATTTTATAAATATATATATATATATGTATATACATACAATACAACACACACACACAACATATTATAATAGATGATAGAAAGATAGTATAGATATATATGTGCGTGTGTGTGTGTGTATTTCATTATAACACACACATATATTATAGTAGATAGATAGATTAGATATATATGTGCGTGTGTGTGGGTGTGGTGTGTGTTACCATATAATAAAAATTTTATATATTATATTAAAATAATATATATATAAAAAATTTATAATATATATATTTATATATATATTATAAAATTTTTAAAATTTTATATATATATATAGTGTTTGTGTGTTTTGTGTGTGGTGTATAAATATAATTATTATAATAAAAATATAATAAAATTATTTATATTTTATATAAAATTTTATAAAATTTTTATATATATATAATATATTATATATATATATTATATAATATTTATTACACAAAACACACACACACACAAAATATTATATATATTATTTAATATATATATATAATTTAAAATATATATAAAATATATATATATATTATAATATATGTGGTATGAAGTGTGTGTGTGGTGTGGGTGGGTGTAAATAGATAAAGAAATACATTTTACAGGGTATGTAGTTTACAATATATACTTTATATATTATATATGTTTTTATAGTATATGTCGTTATACATGTAAAATCTATCGTCTGTGTGAATATACCCATTGTTTAATAATGTATATAATATATAAATTATATATATAATATATAATTACATGATATAAACACATAGGGGTTATTATACACACAGACAGATAGAATTTACATGTAATCGTACAATACAATAAAACATTATACATAATAAAGTTATATATTATTACATACATATCCCGGGAAAAAGTATTTTTTATCATTTAACCCACCCACCCCACACAAAAAATCATACCAACATATATATATATATATATAAAATAATATATTTTAGTTTATTTATAAATATATATATATATATATATTTATATATAATAAATTTTGGTGGTTGTGTTTGTGTGAATAAAATATATAATAATAATATAATATATAATAATTTATATATATATAAAATATAATATTAAAATATAATATTATAAAATATATATTATAATTATATATTTTTTATACACGCACACACAAACACACACACAACATATTATAAAATATATTATATATATATATATAATTATAGATATAATATTATATTTAAAATTATATATTATTATATATACTATACAATAATATTATATTTATAATGTAACACACCCCCACACACACACACACACGCACATTATATTAACTACATCATTTATTAATAGTGTGTGTGTTAAGTTACCACACACACACGCACATATATATTATATCATCTTTCTATCTATCATATTATTTGTGGGTGTGTGTTGGTATGTGTAGTTATAACATATATTTTTAAATTTTAATATAATATTATATATTTTTTAATATATATAATATATATATATATCATTCATATAATATATATAAAAATAATATATATAAAAAAATATATATTTTAATAAATTTATTTATTTATTTATTATAATATATATATATATTATAATATATTATTTTATAATATATTTTAATAAATTATATTTTTTGTGTGTTGTGGGTGTGTGTGTGTGTGTATAAGGTGGGTGCTTCATGTTCAGGGTGATGTGAAGCGATGGTGTGGTAGCCTAGATAAGAGCTTGCATGTCTTCTCGTTTGCAGCTGTCACCTCTGGCTAGCCTAGTGCGAAATAGAGAGCAACTCTGCATAAGCCTCCCCTGCCGGTTCACAGCCTCTCCGTCATCCTCGTGGCCACCCTTGGATACTAGGCACCTTGCGGTCCCATGCTAAACTGTGGGGTATCTCGGAGCAGCAGGAAGCCCAAAGGTATGGAGTCATTTCCACAAGCGGGGGAACGCCAGGGCTCCTCCCAAAATCCTGCCCCGCACCCGGGGGTTTAAGGGGGTCGGGGTTGGCCAGCCCTCCTCCCCCTAGATAACTCACCAGCAACAACCAAAATAAAGGGATATGCTGGGGGGAGGGGTGCTGGGGCAGGGCTGGCAGAGGTGGTGTTCACCTAGAGCAACTGCCCGAGACTTATCCTTAGGCGAGCTATCCGGGTAGGCGGTTGGAACATTCAGTTCTTGCTGCAGGATAAGCAGTTACCTCTACTATCGAGGAAATTGGAGCGGTTGGGAGGTTGCTGCCCTCTCGGAGGTTAGAAGACCTGGCAGCAGCATGATTAGTATGAGGGTACACCTATAGGGTGGGTCGTGGCGATGGTTCATTTAAAGGGGAGTCCCCATGCCATCTTCAGCCGACTTAACCCCTGGGTAGTGGGGTAACACCGGTGATGAGATTTTAGGGCTTTGAGATGAAGCGTGCTTTTCTTCTGTCGTTATGTGTAAGCTCCTATGATGTTTGAAAAATCGTGTAAAAGAGGCGTTCTATGCCAAACTCACTCCGTGGTGGAAAATTTGCCCGGGAGAATTCGCATTTCTGGGGATATAAAGTGGTTTCTGGCGACTACGAGAGTCGTCGGCCCCCTGGCTCAGGAGCTGATCCCAACAGCCAGACCAACCTCCTTCTCTGTGACTTTATTAGGTCTCGGAAGAGGATTTCTGCCCCTGGCATTAACCCCCAACCAGATTGCTGGACATGGTATAGGATGGGCCCATGGCCGAGGGAAATCGACCACATTTTGTTAGCACAAATTGGGGACCCTCCAGAATTGCAGGGTTTACCGGGTACCGAGTTCTGTGGATGCCCCATAGGTGGAGTGGTACCCCAGGTCCACTTAAAAACTCCTCATCCCCCAGAGCCATCTAGGGTGTTTCATTGGGAAAACAGACGAGGGAGGGGAGGTCCGGGGGTTTCACCATGTCAGTCTCTGATCGTTTCACTAAAGCAGCGAGGAGCCTTTTGGTGTGCCCCAAGGGAAAGCAGATTCCATCTCCTGGGACTTTAGAGGCCACTGTAGATTTTTGCATGGTTGCTAAATGGAAATCAGGATTTGCATCGTTTTTGGGTGCATAGGCCGGATACAGCTGAGAAGGGAAAAGAACTTTCATACAATCTTGTGAGGAGGTAAAGACCTTTTTAGTAAAGACCTTCCCCCTTCCCACCAACCCCGGAAAGCTAAACTCTAATCCTCCTGCAGATCCCCGCGTCCCCCTCGTGGAGGACAGATATCAGATCATGTGGGGTTTTCAGAACACTGGGCTGAGTTTTTTTGAGAGTTGTACCAGGTAGATCCCCAAAACATTTAGTTGGAGAAAGTGGTATCACAAACCGGGTGGACCCACTCATAAAACGGGAATCCTACCCTAACAGATTTTGGGATGTGATTTCCAAGTGAAGGAAAACCACAGGTTTTGTGGTACCCCTGAAATGCAAATGGCACAAGCTTGCAGCCGTCTTTACTGCCATCAGCGTCTTGTCCCCATTCGCTTTTGATAGGTCATCCCCTCTGGGGGGGAAAGGGGATCTTTGGGGACGTAGAAAACTACGTGGAATCTGTGGCATTCATTGCTCGGGCAAATTTTTTCGCCCACATTCTTTGAACGGATCAAAAACCAACTACTAAGAGCCCGGATCATTGGTTCACTTCTGGCAAGTCCACAAGACTGTACCTAGTGTTCAAGAAATTTGTGGAACGCCGTAATGATTTCGGTTTTGGGGTTTTTTGAGAACACGACCTCAAGAAGGACGGTGCATCGAGAATTGCTAGGGAGTTTTGGGGACTAAGGAGAACCCGAACGGGGTTATGGCCTAATGGGAAGCCATATACCGGTATAAAATGCTGAAAAGTGTGTGGGGCCCGTAAAACTTCTTCCCTGTAATTTGGGGTTGAGGCGGCGTGTCCTTTCAAAACCCCCCCTAAGGGAAAGCCGCCTTGCCGCGGGGGGGGGCTGGGTCCCAGATTGGTGAGCGGCCAGAGGGCTACCATATCGAGGGGTCACCAGTGAGGGATGAAAAAAAAATGGCTTCCGGTGCACCAAGGCCAAAGAGAGGGGAGGTGCACCCACCCCGGTTATTCCATCTTGGCCCCGGGAGAAACCTCCACGTGTAATTGCGTGCATGGCACCCCTGTTTACCAGGAGACAGGAGTCTGGAGGTTTGAGCGATGCTGCACGCGGGCCCCCTGCGCTAGCAAACCTTTTTGGCCTTTATTCTGGTTAGACGCGTGGCTTGTAAGGCCGGTAAAGAAACAGTGTCAAATAGGGCTAGGGTCAAGCAGCGTTTTTAGTGGGTAGGCATAGGCCCCGCGACGCCATCAACGAAGGGTGGCTGTGTATATTTCCCCTGGGCTTTTTGGGAGATTTTACCCCCAACTATAGTTCCCCTTGTTGGTTTCCCATGGGGGTGGGGGGGTGAAAAAATAAGAATTCCAATTTGTTGAGTACAAAAAATTACAAAGATCTAGCTTTTCCCCTGACCCCCTACACAACCCCCAACCTTTTCCTCTGGAACATCCAGCCCTTTTGGAACCTTTCCAGCTTAAAAGGGCAAGAAGGGAATCGTAAGGGTTTCCCGGGCCCCCAAAACCGGGTAAGAAGGGAAAAGTCCTCCTCAACCCACTAAGAAATTTACCGGGAAAATAGAAAGCTTTATTAGTAAAACCTAGTAGTGAAGGGACTTTGATGGTGTATCAATCTGGATCTTGTTTTTTAAAGTACATAAAAAAATTTGTTGAAGTATGTCAACTGACCCTACATCCCCCCACAGCGAGATGGTAGCTAAAGTTAAAGTTTCGTCCCCAGACGAAGGACCGTCTGCGTGCGAATGCGACATTTTGGGGGCTCAATTTCCCAGTTCCCCTACAAAACCCTCAATCAGTGTAAGGGAAATTTGTTTTTTCCCCAAACCGATGAGGTATTTGGGGAGAAACTTTAGAGGAACTAGAGAATTTAATGTAGTGGCAGAAAAAATGTTTTAAGAAGAAAGTTGATGGTTTGGAACAGTCGACACCGCTCTTCTTCTAACTTTTAACATGTTAGTCCTTCCGAATCAGTTAATTAGATGGTACCCCCTCAAGGAAAAAACCATATGTCCCCAAACCTATGTGGTGTTTTCACTGCCAGGTTTATGGGCAGGGGCCCAAAATCTAGCCTTTTTAAAAAAAATGGGAAACCCAAGAGAGGTTAAGTGTGGTACAATAGGTCATCAAGGAGATGAAAAATTCCAGGTCCAATTGCTGTTACCACTGCAAAGAAGCTAAAGAAGCTTCTTCAAAGAATGAAAAGGTAAAAATTGAAAAGGGAAAGTTTGGTAATGAGGAGAAAGGGAAAAAGTTATTTTCCAGGGCAAAGCGACTGCCTATGTGCTTTTTTGCACAACCAGGTAGGTCTTTGTTTTGGTTTTAGCCATCCCCTTTCCACCAAACCCTTGCCTCCAATGCTTCTTAAACAACACTCTGCCACTTCCTTTAAAACCCCAGTCCCCAAATTGTGCACTGCCCCGGGAGTTGTTCCCCCAGAAACGGAGTAGGAGGAGGGGGGTTTTTGAGGAGACCTCCTCCCCAAAATAAGGTCTTTGGACCCTCTTTAAGCTCCAGAGGGCCCCAACGGTGACAGCTCCAGCTGCCACCACATCAAAAAGGGGCCCCTAGCTGGCAGATCCCCTGAAGTAAAGGTCAGGCACGCCTTTGCCAGGCAAAAGGGAAACCTGAAATTTTGAAAAGACTCCCGCGCCACAGCATCCACAGGGGCCTCCGTGCTAGACGAATGCCCCTGAAGCAAAGGCCCGGTCCCTTTTTTGCTAAGGCAAAGAAACCTGAAACCGTCCCAGGGGAAACCGGGGAAACTAGTTCACAGGGAAAAAAACCATTAAAAAAGTACTCACAGGATATGGAAAGGACAGCCTAAAAGGGGTGGGGGGAAACTTTACCACAGGTGCTACCAAACACCTTATGAAGAAAAAATTAAAGAAAAGGATAACCTAATGCAAGGAACTGTTAGGGAATTCAGCAAAATGGGAAGAACTGAACATCTGAAGTTCAATAATCCATTTTTTGGGATGTCTACAAGAGATTTTGACCATGGAAAATTTATCCTTTCCCCGGAGGATTCCAAGTTCAAGCCCCTTATGGGACCTTTAAATGGACCTCATGGAGAGTAGGGAGTAATTACGTCAAAAATTTCCCCTTTCCCGGCCATCCCCCTGAGACAACATGCAGGTGAAGGCTGGAGAATGGTTGACACGACCTTACACTGTTGCAATCGAACATTTAAAGGGTTTGGAAAAACTACTTTAGCAGTTTCCCCATCCATTTCGATCTTTGGGGGATTTCAATGTGGCATCACCCTGGGGGACACTTTGTGCAACCCTGAGAAGGCCTTGGAGTCCTTGTTTTAAGAGTAGATGCAGATTTTTGAACAATGACAATCCCAACATTTCCCAAATTTAAATGGGACGTTTCCCCAAAATAGACCATAGTAGGCTCACCCCGATTCACGTTGAACTTCATTTGGGAGGTATGGAATACTTACATGGAAGCGACCACTTTCCAATAATTTTGGAAAAGGTGAATGTATCCAGTCAATGGGGGCAGAGATGGCAAATTTAAAATGCGGTGGAATCTTTTTTGATAAAATGCAGTATTTCAAGGATCTGTGAATGATTTTACAGTTAAAAGTGTTAATCACTACATCACAATTCACCTTTCAGCAGAAGATCCATCCCAAAAGTAGCGGGATTTCCCTCGACTCCAGTACCATGGGGGTCTGAGAATGCCAAAAAGCTGTCAGGCAAGAAAAGCTGCATTAAGGCAGTTGAAGACGCCCCCGCATTGTACCTTTACAATTACAAAAGACCGAGCCCAAGGGCCCTGTGGGTTTTAAAGGAAACAGACGACGTTGGAGCAGTATGTCTCCTCAATTAAATCTGGGGACCCTTAGCATGGGTTGGGGCAAGGTGCGTAAGATCATGGAAAAAAACATCCAGTCAACCTGCTCGCAGATAGATGGGAAAACATCACAGCAAAAAAGATTTGCAAATGAAATCCCTGGCAGAATTCCTCTGGAGATCTTTAAAGCTCGATTCTCCACTCTTCGGGGTGAACAGGGAAAAAAACCCCGTGTTGTTCTTCAGTGGATTTCAGAAGAACTTCCCTATAACTTGCCCTTTTTGCGCAAGGAGATGGATCTGCTTTTCAGCTTGCGTAAAACTGCCCCAGGAATTAAAAAATATTCCCTACCAAATGATATCTCACTTACCCGAGAGCTCCCCGGGGTTCCCGTTTGAAATTTCAATAGGATTATAGGGAAGGCACGTGCCCCTCAATGGAGAGAAACTATATCATTCTTTTTCCTAAAATGGCAAAGGCTTCCCACCCGAAATTACAGACCAATTTCCCTCACCCGCTGATCTGCAAGGATGGAAAAAATGGTAAAAATTCAGGTTGACATGGCTGCTAGAAAAGAAAAACGTGTTTACCCCCTTCAATATGGCTTAGAAAATTGAGACGACCACAGAGCATTGTGACGATGGAAACGTATACAGAATTTCCCTTGCACAGGACGTCACATGATAGCAGTCTTCTTTGACCTTTTAAAAGGCCCACGATACTACTTGGGAAACATGGGATATCATGAAGCGTAGACATTGGTTTTAAAAGGGCATTTCCTACTTCATACAAAGCTTCCTTCGACAGGAGTTTTGAGTTTGGGTGGAAAAATTTTTTTAACCCGGAAGATCAGCTGGAAGGTCCCACAAGGGGGTGTCTTAAGGTGACCCTGTTGCCATTTCTATAAAGAATCGTAAAAGGTGTTCCAAGGCGGTCTCATTAATCTCATGGGAGGGCTTTACACTTACTGTCAGGGGGAAGCTTACAGGAGTGAAGGACCATGCAGACGCAATAAAACAGGTTGTACAGGGGGGGAAATATCATGGGTTTAAATTTTCTCAGCAAGCCATTTCTATACATTTCCCCAAAGAGGAAAATCATCCTTCCCCCTATTTAGGGGCAAACCCCCGCAATTTTTCCCAAAAGGGAATACTTTGGGCTAATTTTTGATTAAGACTTTCATGGGTGCCCCACATTTAAAAAGTTAAAATGAAGGCTCAAAAGCGCTTAGTTTTTGGGGGGCTTTTTACATTTTTCTTGGGGGGCAACCGCCCCAAAGCTTTCCTTTTCCGAATGCTTATTGTAGTAATGATTAGGACTGAAGTTATTTTTCTGTAACTCCCCCTGTTCCGGATTTGGATCGTTATAAGAAGTCTCAGAATCTTTTTACTGGGGCTTTCAGGTTTCACTGTGGAGTCCCTGTATGCTGAGAGTGGAGAACCCCCTCTTTCATTTTCACCGGGTACATGAACCCGATTACTACACGAGACTCAAAATTCCGGGGTCCTAATCCATTGGGTTTTTAACCCCCCTTTAGGGTAGCCCATTTCCCATGGTAGGAGAATGAAGAATCTTGTGGAAGATCTTAATTAAATCTCACTAAGGTTTGGCTGTTGGGAATTTTCCCCAAATTCCCCCCTTGGGTAATCAGTCGAGCTGGATTTGGTCGAAGGGAAAAGGGGGGAGATCTGAAGCAGAAGACAGAGAGAGATTTTCAGCCACATTTTAAATCCCAAAGGGTCAGATGCAAATAACAGATGGTTCGAATCTGAAAATGTGTGGATTTTCAGCGGAGCAGAAGGAAAATGCATTGGGAGTCTTTCCTTTGAAGCCCCGATCTTCAGCGAGTTCCTGCCATCCTGCAGCAGTAAATGGGCTAGAGATCTTATGAACCCTTCTGTTGTAATATATTGGACTCTCGTAGTGCCTTTCAAACAATCAATGTTTAAATCATCACATCCAGTGTGAGGGAGGTTCAAGATTAAAAAAGATAAATCTATGTTGGGTGCCCGCACATGTTTGGATCAGGGGAGCTGATCGAAGGCCAAGGCAGTGCCACCAGCCTTGGATGCTGTTTTCCTCTCCCACCACCGACCTGAAACCCAGATAAAGAGTTTTTTTCGTATAGAGGAGGGGGAAAAATGGAGGCATACCTCCAGAAAAAAAAACTGCGAGAGATTAGTGATCTTGGCATGGGTGACAGCATCCATCCCAAACCCAAAAATAGAAGTTGTATTAACAAGGGAAGAATCGGGGGACATTTGACCGCTCATAGACAATGAGGGAAAGTCAAGCACTTTGGAGGGGTACCCAAAAGCCATTAATGGCGCACCCTGTAGTGGAAGATGTGAACATTCAGACCAAAGCGTTGTACTTTTTCCCCCCTAACATGAAATATGTATTGGGGGGGGGATTGCGACATAGAAGGTCTTATTAGTTTCCCTTTGGGAGGAATATTTAATAAAAATTTTTTATGCAAGTATTTAGGCAAAATAACTTTTTATGCTTAGAGAATAATATTTAGCTTTGATTTTATATATTTTTTGTTATTTGTAAGATATTATGAAGATTTTTTAAAATTTTAAAAAATTTAAATTTCTATCAACAGGGGGTTGCTGCTAAGACCTTAGCTGTTTACACGGCAGACAATTTAAATAATCTATCAATCAATCCTTTCAGCAAATTTTCCCCACCTGCATGGAGCCCCATAGTGGGCAGAGGAATACCCCAAATCAGGTGGGAAAATCATGGGCAATATAAGGTCTATACCTTTATTGCAAGATGTTGCTATCATTGAGTCCCCGGTATCCTGATGGCGTTTTTTTATTTTTATTTTGCATTTAGGCAAAGAAAATTGGGGCCCTTTAACCTCCGGACCAAGACCAAGATTTTAGGCCCCGCGGGCCTGAGGGGAAAAGTTCAGTTGATCCAGTGCGGTGAGGACGTTGAAGTCACAGAGGCTTTTAATTCCTTTGGGGGTAGTTATATCTCTGGGTGTCAGATCAAGAAGCAGTGGATGGATTGGCTGGCAGAGGAACATGAACTCAATCAACAAGAGCTTTAGGAGGGCGGTACCTCGATATGCCAGTTTTGTTTATGGAAGCAAAACCTGGTGCATCAAGTGCCTTGAGTCTCGTCTTTAAACTTTTTGTAAAGTCTCTTCGCCCGATCGCAGGGACAGTCGCAGGGCCTGTGTCCCCAAACCCAAAGGCTACAACGTTTAGATAGCATGGGACCTGTTACCCTTTCATAATCCGGGGTGCCAAATCGGTTATGGGACCTAGCCGTTTCCCGGGATGACCCTGCCCATCAGGTTGTTTTTTTCGAGACAATCCTGGGTGGGGGAGGCCCGTGGGGAAAATCGGG
>NW_023660656.1:0-18916 GCF_015228065.2 Penaeus monodon | reverse complement strand
AAAGGGGGGGCGGGGAACACGAAAAAGTTTTTTGGGGGTAAAGGGGAATTCCAAAATTGATTTGGGGGGTAGTCAGGGCCGGGATAAGGTTGGGGGAGTTTATATGGGCAAAAGGTTTTAAAAAATTTAACCCCCCCACGACAAGGGGGCGGGGGATTGGGGGGGGGGGCTACGGAAGGAAATCTTGGAAAAATTTGATGGGGACTTACGGGGCCTTTGGGGGGAAATAGTGTAGCACGTACTGATACTGTATCAGTTAACGGCAGGCAAGTGGGTCGCTTTACGTCTACCAATCTTTGTCTTGATAGGGCAATCAGGGGAGGGAAAAGGGTTTTTTTAGTAATTTTTTATTAAGGGAAGTGGGGCTGGGCAGGAAAGGTTTCCAATGAGGTTAACCGTCTAGGGGACAAGGACAGGTGGGGGAGGGATTGGTGTGGAGCGAGTAGTAATGCGGGGATGAGGGCAATAGGGTTGAGATTTTGTAATGAGGGGGGGAGGGAAAAATGAAAAATTTGTGCAAAGGTGGGTTGGAGAAGGAGTATTTTTTTAACATTTTATTATAACCTGGGCAATGATGGGGATGGATCAGTTAAATTTTATATTGAAAAGTGGGGTTTAGCAGTGTTCAGAGATGTATAAGGGGAGAGTCGGGGTTTGAAACCCAAGGGAGCTAGTTTCAGGGGGGTTTGGGTTTGAAAAAGGGGCAATTTCCCAATGGCCAAATATGGATAACAAATCTTCGTGTTTGCCCCACGGAAGCCTAAAAGGTGTGGGGGGGAAAAAAAGGTCCACCCTCAATTTCCCCAAAAGGGTTTTGGACAAGGATTGCAGGGTTTTAATAAGTATAAACCTAAACGCAGGATATAAGAAAATTTTTTTTTTATTTTTATTTTTAATTAATTCAAAATTCCCTCTCAAAAAAATTATGAGAACTAAAAATTAGATCCAACAAAAATTATTTTCAAATTCTTGCATCTTGAAAAAAGTTAGTTTTTTAAATTTTTTTTAAATATTTTCATAGCTAATACTTTGAAAAAAAACCCAAAAAAATTTCTATCAGTTTATTCACTGTTTTGGGAATATTTTTGGCATCATGTACCCAAAGTAAAACTCTGACTGATCAAGAAACATTAGAGAAAATGTTTAAACATTTCCTTTTTTAAAAAATTGCTTTTTTTGTGAACTTAGACTTCATTTTGAGATTAATGCTCAAAAAATTTTGTTTTTGGTTTTTTTTTAACTTTGGCATTTTTGACAGGCAACTTGGTAATGACCACCTTCCTTCGGGTGTAGTTCTGCAAGCATATTCCCCAGTTTTCTCTGCCCCCGTCCTGACATTTGTATCCTCCGAAGGGGGTCTGACTTCAAAACACATAGAATTTTCCTGAAAAGGGGAATGAATTTAAAACCCAAAAATTTCCAAAACCCAAAAAAATTGAAACAAAAAAAAAAGGGTTCTTAACTCATACGACTCAAACCCAAATTTGGGAATCTAATTTAAAAACCACATCTTGGATATTTGCCATTTTTTTTATAAAGGAAAAATTTTCCCAACAATTTCCGGATTGTACAATTTTTAGAAATGAAACTAAAATTTAAATTTTTTTTCTTTTTTTCCCCTTTAAAAATAAGGTTTCTTACAGAGCAATATTTACTCTGCAGGATCTGCTTGGCAAAAGCAAAAATGATAAGAGTGTAAAAAAATTCGAACATTACATTTAAAATTTTGTGTATAATGTTTTAATCCCAAAAATTCTTTAAAAAATAGTTTTGTTACTGCAAAAAAAAAAAACCTTTTTCCCAAACGATTCATAAAACATGCAATGAGATTTTTTTTTTCTTTTCCTTTTTTCCCGGTCTTGATTTAAAAAAAACTATACAACAAAAAATAAGTATTCTAATCACCCTTACCATACAGTTTTCCCGCACGCGTCCTTTGGCGAAAATGTTTGCTTTGTCCCCAAATCCTTTGTGAACACAGAAGCAGCTAGGCCATAAGTAGTATTATTTGCACGCTCAATCACCTCACTGACATCACTAAACTTCATAATCTGTTGCACTGGTCCAAAAATCTGGCAAACAATAAGGAAGGATAGATATAATCTTAAGTTTGCCTGTTTAGAAACCTGATTTTTAATGATCCTCACTAGCAATTACATGAAGATAATTTTGCAACCAATTCTACATGAGGAAGTCTGATAATACCCTCTGAATTTACCCAAAAAGTGAATTTTACTTTTTCTTAACATGCCATATCCAGAAAATGAGGATAAAAGACTTATAATTATATTACTTAAAAATAATAAATGTAAATCAAGGTAACATTTATTTG
This sequence comes from Penaeus monodon, assembly GCF_015228065.2. Lineage (NCBI taxonomy): Eukaryota > Metazoa > Arthropoda > Malacostraca > Decapoda > Penaeidae > Penaeus > Penaeus monodon. Next base: position 16,584 of record NW_023660656.1, on the reverse strand, counting down.
AGCACTTTTACCAAACACTGATCATAGCATTATTTTTTAATAATAATAATAAATTAAATTCAGTCATTGCAAGGGGTATTACAGATGCACCTACCCCACTGGATATAGCACTGGAAAAATATCAAATATGTAAGTTTACATAAATAGTACAAAAAATACATTTCAGCAGATTTATAACGACTGAATACAGCAAAATTCTACGCTTAAAAATCAAAAGAATCATTTCTGACATTTGAGCAGCATCTCTGCTAAATGTTCTAAATGTTGAAAAATTCTAAACATACTTACTTCTTCTGTAGCAATACGCATGTTATCCTGCACATCTGCAAACACTGTAGGAGCAATATAATAGCCTTTTTCCCCAACGCGGGTGCCGCCATGAACCAACTTTGCACCATCCTTCTTGCCAGAATCAATCATTTCCAAGACTTTGTCCATTTGTTCACCATCCACCTTTGAAGATAGTCAAACATCAATCTTACTATCATATACCATTGATATTAGCCACTAATTATATTTACAATAATCTAAAATTTTCATATACAAATCTAAAACAATGGTCCTACCTGTGGCCCCTGCTCAGTTTTGAAATCAAAAGGATCACCAACTGTACGAACTTTCGCACGTTCTACACTGCGTTCCACAAATTCATCATAAACTGCATCTTCTAAAAAGACCCTTTGTGCCAGCACAGCAACACTGCCCCTATAGAGAATTTAAAATTCTTAGCATACAAAGAAATTAAGTTGTTGCTTTCAGAATCTTAAAAAAAAAAAAAAATTCAGTTGTTAAGAGAAATCACCAAAAATTCACCTCATAACAATTTACCTGATTAAAGAAAACACCAAAGTGTGACTGCTCAACAGCATAGTCCAAGTCAGCATCCTTAAAAATAATATTTGGACTCTTGCCTCCCAGTTCCAGAGTTACTCGCTTCAAGTTGCTAGCACCAGCAGCTTGTTGAATAAGATGACCAATCTACAGAAATGAAAACAAAATTATGTAGAAAACATAGGTGACACCACTTTGAACCAATGAGAAATACCTCCCTTTCACATTAAAATACAGTTCTTGGTGCACTGGTGACCACTTTCATCAGTACCGTCTTCACAAAGCCTCTGTCTTTACAGGTATGCACCAAGTATTCTACCCCCTAGTTTCTTATGCACACCTTTCATAGCCTAATATAAATAAACAGGCAATGTATTCAACATTCTTTGCTGGGAGTGCAGTTCATACGAGTTGATAATCTTTTACACCTAGGGTTTAAAATTCAATTCCTATTATATATATCAATGAATGATATAAACTTACTTTGTAAAATGTTTCAAAAATAATAGATCTAGTACAAGATACGAGAAATGAATAAATAAATTTGCATAATTTTTGATGACCTCTTTTTAAAATGGCTGTGTAAGATATTTAAAAGTACCTTGTTAAAAGTCTCAAGCATTCAAATTTTAATTTCAAAAAAACATTTGCCCTATTTCTTGTGGTAGATTCTGCTTCCACTTTATTCATAAATAAACAATTTAATCCAGGTGTACATCTATGACACTATATTATTAGTGGGTGTCACACATGCAGACTTGTAACAAAGGCTTACATATGTAATAATACAAATATTTAGCATTTTTCAAAATCAACTTTTCATTAAGTACTAGAGATGGAATGAATGCATATTTCCGTTTATAGGAAGGCCAGTTCCTTGTTTTAACATTCACAAATGTGAATCTCAAATATTCCCATCCATTTCATATTCCATAATTCAAGTACCATTATTATATAATTTCTAAATTCTGTAATTGAATTTTATATTTAGATTGTTCTACATCATTCATAGATATTTGACTTCTATTTCCTTTACTGAATTTAATGTTGAACACAGTTTAAGTTTCATCATAAGAAATTGAATAACTAACATCAAATGCATTCAACTTTCTATACGTGCCCTTCCTCTGCTTAAAGCATGCAAAATACAGACTGATAAGCAAGAGAAGTCCATACATATGGGTTGGAGGACAGGGTTACTGCTTCAAATAATTGGTCTTCCCTCAGCCTTCCCCTTTAAATGATACTTTTCTTTATTTCAGTTAGTTAAGGCAAATATTTGCAGATCTGAAAAAAGCACTATAATGGAACATCACTAAAAACTGATACAACTTACCTCAGTTGATCCTGTAAAGGCTACTTTGTCAACATCCATATGAGAAGCAATTGCAGCCCCAGCAGTTGGGCCAAAACCAGGAATAACATTTACCACCCCAGGTGGGAATCCAGCCTCAGCCACTAATTTTGCTACATGCAGGCCAGAGAGTGGGGTCTGTTCTGCTAACTTCATAACAACTGTATTCCCTAAATATGACAAAATCATATTTGTATTAGCACAAAATGTTATGTAAATCCCTGCCATGAAAGATCTCATTCACTTACAATATATAACCTTAAAAAAAAAAGCTAGGAACCAACACAACTAAGATCATCTTTGTTACAAAAGACAAAAGAATTGCATCAAGCTCAAGTTGAGAGCCAGATACCAAAATGCATATTTAATGCTATATCCTACCTGTAGCAACTGCTGGTCCAAACTTCCATGCCTGCATGAGGAGTGGGAAATTCCATGGAATGATCTGGCCACAAACACCAACAGGTTCATGTCGTGTGTATGCAAAGTGAGGGCCATCAGTTGGAATGGTTTTTCCATGAACCTTGTCAGCCCAACCAGCAAAGTAGCGAAGATTGCGAATACAAAGCTCTACATCCACCATGACCGAGTTTGTGTAAGGTTTGCCATTATCAAGTGTCTCCAGACTCTGGAAGTCCAATGTGATGCATCATAAATTTCAATACTCATAAAACAAAAACTTCAATTGGAAGTAAAATCGTAGTTTCAATATACTACGAAGTAGAAAATAAAACTTAAATAATTACACATTTAGTTATGTTTATGAAAATTAACAATATAAGGTGATACATGATACACAAAAGCACACAATGAAAAAAATACAAAAAAAAGTGAAGTAGAATTAAAGTACTTTATCATTTCTTTGCTAAAAAATATCAAGCCATGTTGTCAAGCTCTATTTAGAAGCTAAACATCTGTAGGCATGTCAAATAATATCAAGAAAAATATAACACTCAAATTAGATATTTGAGACAAAATTGTCAAAACCAATTGGCGACTACCACTTACAGCAAGGTAGACCCTGTCACGCTCCATCAGGTCAGCCAGCCTATACAGCAGCTGGCCACGATCATAGGCATCCATCTGTCTCCATTCCGAGTTCAGAGAAAAGGCTTTACGAGCAGCCTTCACAGCTTTCTCTACATCGGCCTGTAACACAGCAATTGTGATTATTAGAAACTTGTTGAATGGTAAAGTTTATAGAATTCATACTAAATATCACAGATCACTTATTAATTTTCAATCTAATAAAAACAAATTACTTACTTTATCTCCTTCTTCAACCATTGCAATGACTTCTCCAGTTGCTGGGTTGACAGTTGGGAACTGTCGGCCATTTTCAGCCTTGTGAAATTCATTGTTGATGAATACCTAAAAAAAAATAAATAAATAAATAGAAAGTGCAGATTAATAGCCCATGATCTGGATCTCATGCGGACGGTAAAGGTAGTTGAGAGGAATAGTCAATGTCATGGACACCAGATGAAACGGCAAGATATACTAAATGACCATACTAAAAATGGATTCGGCCTAATAACCACCTGTAAAAAAGAAAAAACTTCCCCAGTGAATTTTCTTCATATAACTAAAACCTATTATGTCCTCATCTACTAGTACTATGATAACCTCTAACTTACACAAACATGTTCACTGTGTAATACACGATGTATTCATTATACCGAATGGCCTGGCTAACTTACGGACTGACCTTCGAGCGACAATCCTCTAGAACAGCTGCCTTGTCCCACCAGGGACGGCAACCCTCATGCCCCCGGGGTTATCTTCACTTCGTCTCCCTGTATCAAAGCCTACTCGGTATGCCATTCCCCTTTTTGTTTGAAATCTCAAGTGTGCGCTAGACAAAATAACTTCTCGATTTCATATGTATTCAGGACTGCTGAAAAGCAATTATGAGTGCATCCTTAAATAAATTTATAAAGAAAAAAACCCTTTTGGGTTCGTCCATCAAACCGGTTGTTTCCCCCACAAGCTAGGTCTCGGTTCCCCACTGAATCACAAAACCTGTTTCTCAGGGCGTAAACTGTCATTTGAGCCAACTTCTGAAAATTGTAATTACCGTATTATAAGTACATTATAAGTACGTACATTCACGTCTATGTGCCCTTTCTTATGACAAATTTTGTTTAGGGGGATATCAAACCCCGACATAAGTATATAAAAACAACGCATGTATTTGCAAGTTACACATTCGTAGAATTGCCAGTTTCCGCGATGGTTTTTTCAAACGTAAAATTACGACGCCACATCTTGTCTAGATATAAACGCCTATTAATGATCTATTTATAAACGGCTATTAAAAATCGCAAGTCAAAAAGCTTTATCCCTTGTTCCTTGTCAGATTACGCTTGATCCCTGTAAGGGGAATGCCAATATTTTTACACCGTCCTCCTCCAACTCCAAGAAATTTTCTGGCCCACCAATTCCAAGCAAAAATAAAAATGTACATAATATATACAATATATACAATATATACAATATATAAAATACATATAATATAATATATAATACATATAATATAATATATAATACATATAATATAATATATAATATATATAATATAATATATAATATATATAATATATATAATATAATATATATAATATATAATATATAATATATAATATAAATATATAACATAATATATATAATATATAACATAATATATATAATATATATTAATATAATATATAATATAATATATAATATAATATATAATATATATAATATGTATATATTCACAAGCGGAAATAGTTTCCTGTCCTCAAAAAAAAATCTTCACACATTAGAAATCTGCATAATCGATTTACTTTATTGCTTATTGCCAAACTTTGAGACTGCCTATGAACGAATCCTAATCCCGTATTTCCCGCATGAAGCACAACTGCCAGATAAAATTTATCTCTTGAATTTGACTTTCACGCACGAATCCTGTGCGAGATCCACTTGGCAACATGTGATGACCTTGATATCTGGAGTTCTACTACACGCGCTGTTTTTTTTTTTTCTAGTTAGAGTGTTCATTATCAAAGTCATCTTATCTTCATATGGCCGGCTTTCCCAGGAAAACTTTTAAAAAACTCTCTGAACCACCTACTTATCCCTACATACACTAGTAAAACGTTTCCAAAACGGGCTCATCGATAATTAATTAGGCGCAAAAATTTGAATAAAAAAAAAAAATATAACCGATATTAAAATAAAAGTCACTTAGTAAATGACAGGCTAATGCGTAAACCAAGACTTGTGTTAAACCCTCTCAAAAGTTACTGCACTAATGAATTTTTGACAGGATGCAAGGTACGTCCGACCTCTAGACAGAGGGAAGCGAGGGGGGTTTTGGAAAAATCAAGGTACTATAGATTATATACACGGGTTGTGTCATTCTTTTATATTATTAAAGATTTACTGATCGTTTAAAATTTTAATAGTTCAAATAAAACCGAGTTACTTGACAATATTCCACACGCAGGCGGTATTGGAAAATCTGAACGCTTATACTATATGGTTAAAGTTAACAAAAAAAAATTGCAGACACTTGAACGAAAGTTAGCTTGTCGATTTTTTTTTTTTTTACACCGCTTTCCCGGGGCCAATTAGAGCTTAATTACTGCATTACTATATATAACGGGTATTCCATTAATACGTTTTTATGATGATTATTCATGTTGACAATCCATAATTTCGTTCATTATATAAAGAGACTACTTAAGTGCCCAAAGCCATGTAATACAAGGTACAATTTGCCTGTAATGGACAGAATGCGCGAAATATATTTCATATATGGTACTTCCTTCGCAAGTTGATGATAATATTGTGCAAAAACGTAATACTTTGGTATACATTACATGAAAATGTAATTACATTAAATATCAAAGAGAAAAACTTAACACACAAATACAAAGCTTTGGTAGGGAAAATATAAACTTCAGATTGGGTTGGAGAAATGGGGAGCGGAGCCCTGATAGGGAAATACGGCAATCGGATGGGGGACTGGGGGCGAAGCCACCGGGTTAGAGAGGATTTTGGGGTATAGGTAAAGTTTTGACTAGCCGTCTTTAAAACTGGAAAATAATATATGCAAATGATAGAGCAAATAAATATAAAAAAAAACTTATCTTCTATGTACTTCCATCGCAACTCAAAAAAAACGATTTTGGTTCAACGGCGATGTTTGTAGATTGCCCAGGAATAGCTGGAGTAATAGACAATCTCAGAGTGTCAGGGGTTTCTTTGTAAACGCTAAAAAAAAAAATAGTTGATTCATATATTTGCGATGAAAATAAAAAACAGATTTCGGTATATTACAGCGTTGGTAATTAAATGAAGGTATAATAATGCAATATTTGATAGTTGTGTAAAACTAAAATAATACTACCAAAGCCACTTGTCTTTTACCATTTTTTTCTCCTTACCCGTATACTGTATGTCGGGCGATGTAATCGGCTGTGGGATAGCAGCATTCGAAAACGCTGCAGCAGTTGGTATGTTGTACTTTGTAGCTGCCCTTATAAAAAACAGTACGTTGCAGAATGGAGCGTAACATCTTGAAGTTAGAAAATAAATGTTGTCTGTTCTTGCGTTCAAAGCCTACTGATCCAGTCCAACCGAGGGACGTAGCGATCCTTAACAAGAGACAGTTGCCAGCTACGTTTTTACAGCATCGTTATAACCAGCAGAATAACCAGCTCCCTCGCAAGTTTTAACTAAACCTATAAGCTAGTGCATTCATAAGTCGGAACATTTTTAAAACGTTAACTCTTTCCAAGGAAGATGCAATCTATTGTTCTGAAATTTTAATGCCAACGGCATTTTCATCTGTTATATCGGTATCCGAAATTTATCATTTTTATGATACCCGGTTATCAAGATATTGTGAGTATAATAAACTAGTCATGTGATCAAATCCGCACTGTATATGCAAAAAAACAACTTATCTACTATTCACTAAAGAGAGAGAGAGAGAGAGGGGAAAAGAGAGAGAGAGAAGAGAGAGCGGAGAGAAAAGAGGGGAGAAAAGAGAGAGGAGAGAGAGGGGGAGAGAGAGAGAGAAGAAGCGTCAATTGCCCCCCTAAGATTCTGTTATGTCGCCCTCAAGGTCTTGCTTGACCCCCCCCCCTCCCATGACCACAATTTTTTTTATACTAAATTATACCTATATATCAGGTTATAGCTTAAAAATGCCCCTATTTTCTCTAAAGTGAGAGAGAGGGGGGGTGGTGGAGAAAAAGAGAGAGGGGGGAGAAAGAGAGAGGGAGGGAGTGGAAAGAGGGCAGGGTTGTTTAGTTGGGGGGGGGGGCAACTGTGGCCACGATTTTTTTTTACTTATTTTTATACACCTATATCGGTCCAGTTATAACATAAAAAATACCTCGAGACTAGCTATTTTTTCTATATTTTGTTCGCTTCGCTCGTCTACCCACTCTTGCGCCCCCTAAGTAAAGGCTGAAATGACGTCTCTGGTTTAAGGGTGGGAGGTGGGGAAAGGGGACAGTCTACAAATCAAAGAGTAGACCAAGAAAGCTAGCAGACGTTTGAATAGGTATTGGGTGATTGTCTAGATTTACCCTCGGCTTTCTCCTATATGAAAAATACCCCAATACTCTTCTTGTGGAAAACTTAAAACCCCGGGGAGGCCCCTGTTATGAATCAATGCCTGTTATGAATCATTTGCCGAGAATTCTGCTTTTACTGCTGGAATGCCATAATGCATACAGTTTTACAGTGAGGCGTACAGTGAGTATTTAAGATTCCGAGGGGAGCTGGTAAGATGTCGTTTTTATACATAGAAAATATGTTGGGGGACCAAGACATTCCTGGGCAAAAATGTTTGCCTGGACAAAAATGTCCGAAAAATGGCATTGCCGGAAAAGAGTTTGACAAAGAAAGTTCTGTCAGAAAATAAAATTTTTTAACAAAAAAAGGGCAAGTTTCCACGTAATCCAAAAGCATAGTTTTCCGAGTAGGCCATATCGCCATGCCATGTCGCAGGCTTTTCTGTATCAAAAAAATACTGAAATAAAAAGTCTTTTTTGGCAATTGCCTCTTGACTGCCCAGTTTTACTAGTTGATAAAGTGTTTGGCGTCCCTTCCGGAAGCCGCACTGCTCGTCAACTAGAAAATTTAAACTGGAATTTAAAAAAATGAAAATAGCCATCTGTTAACAATTCGTTCCATGACCTTGCATAAGCAACTTGTCAGCGCAATCTGGCAGTAGGAGATGACGGTTCTAAGATTTCCCTCTCCTTTCAATATGGGAATGATGTGAGCGAAGTTACCATGAGCTCTTCCAAATTTCATTGTACACTTCTAGCAACCTAATCAAGTCACCATGATTTAAAATGCTTTATCATCTCATATCGAAACTCACCGAGGCCTGGGGATGTTCCTCTACAGGCTTCTAGGACTCGGACAAGCTCATCCATGGTTAGATCTTTATTGTAATCAAAGTCTCTGCTGTGGTAAAGTGAATTTGGGTTTCAGCTCAGCCGCTTCCTTGGTGGTAAGGAATGCGGGAAAGGTAACTGTCCGAGCTGCTTGTATATGAAAACTGCCTGGCGTGGGGCATTAGCAATGTCCCCAGGTGAATCAAAATTGCTTCTTTCATGAATGATATTTTTAATTTTTTAAGATTTTTTTATATCTTTTATTATTTTATTTTTCTGGCAGTGGGCCAAAACCCGTGATAGTGTGGTGTTGCTGTTAATTGTAAAGACAAAGCTCCGCCAGAAGTCTCTTTTTGCCTGTCTAATTATTCTACGAGCCCTATCTCTTGCTTCTTGTAATTGCAAAGGCCCCGTTATTGATGTTATTTTTGAAAAGCCTGTAGTCCCTATTGCGTTGGCACAGCGCCCTGCGGTAAACTGGTGTCCACCATGGAATTGTCGAAGTTTTTGGTATGGATGTCATTGCTGCATCTAAAATCGAATTCTGAATATTGTTTATTTTATCAGCAATGGTTCCTCCAACAAGTTTTGAGCTTGACGCTCCTTGTGAATGCGACCCAGTCTGTTCTTTTTACGTTAAATTTAGGTGCTGAAGGCGTTCTTTTTGTGTCGTTTTGAATATTCAATAGAAATAGGAAGGGGATTGCTTCCCAACGAGTCGTCAATGGTGTGCCACAGGCCAGGTCAATAAAGCTCAAAGTACCCGGGATTATCGTCCATCCGCTTCGGACTACCATCGTCAGGACCAAATTAGAATAATTAATCAACCCAACTACTTGCTCACCTCTACCATCCGCCCGCAGGAAAACCCCATAGCGTATGATGACTATTAAAATTACCTAAATTAATTTATTTTGTGGCAAACTAACCTGAGAGTAAAGAGCTCATCATAGATTGTCACATTATCAGGCGGACAATAAACTGAATATATAGTCAGATACGTGCCATTAATTTTTACTTTGCATGCGACAAACTCCAAAGTAGAATCATAGTCATTTCAGTAAAAGGGAAGCTTTGGTGGATGTACATGGCGACCCCTACCTTCCGACATAAATGGTAGATTACTCAGTGAAAACGACCTCGTCAGAGACTAGGGTGTGTAAGTGCGTTTCTTGGAGAACTATAATATGGGAACATAGGACGAGGCTAATAATTAAGGTCATTTACTTTAGATCTAAAGAACATTCCATTGTATAATGGTCGACGCGAAGATTACGTTTTATGGGGTTTGGAAGTGCCTTGTCCGCCAGTTTTAATTTTCTTTTTATGGGAGGGAGGCGCCTCCTCTCCCTCGCTTCTCGGGGACCTCTCTCGGTATGGTTTGGAGATAGAAGCCTCCATGTCCTTCACCTCCTGGCGAGGGAGACGACTGACAGATTGCGATCTGCCTCTCTCTCGAGAAACCGATCGCGAGCCAGACGAAGTCCTCACAGGAGTAGCCCGGACGGGAAGGTGCGCTCCGGACTGTGATTCAGTATCAGCCTCCTTAGGGTGTGTATGCTGGGTTGATGCAGCCACATGATCGACCAATTTAGTTAGCTGATACACTTTAATGTATAATCTTTTAACAGTTTGTTTCAGTTCAGCAATTCTTTATCTTACCCTGAAACTGTTGACTGACTTTACTTGCATTAGGGGTGTTGTTATTTACTGTGCAGCATAGATAGTATCAGGTTTGTGTGTCAAACTTTCCACTTTCCTCTTAGCTTCAGTATGACTAACTTCATGTTTTCTCATATATGCTAATTCTCAGTCTCTTTCTTCAGGCCTGACTGATGGGGACCTCACAGTTAGCACTTTTGGAAATGACTGGTATATGTGAGGGTGTCATGGGCTTCAGCACGTTTACGGCAAATACATTATTGATTCTTTATCAATACATCTTAATGAGGTTTGTCCGAATTTTTGGCATCTATTACAATGCATTGACTTTTGGATGTAAGGCCTTACTTGGACACGTTTGTATCTGATATTGACATTCAGGGATTTTATCTAAAGCTAAGGTCAAAAAAACAGTTTAGCTTTCGCTCACGCATTCCTATCCTCTTGGGTCTACAAGGAACGCCCAAACTACGTATCGATACCTTCATGCTTCGAGAATTTCCCTTTCTTCCATCGTCCTCAAATCCTGGGAAAATTACTTCCTTACAGATATTTGGGCCAATAGGGATAGTTAATTTAACTCTGAAATCATGAATTTGCGTCAGCAAGTAAATCCTTAAGCTGGGAGTTATATTGTAATTTAACAAGGAGGCTTCCATCTCACAATGTTTGACAAAATCAAAATCGCCGTCCACTTGACCATCAAAAGGGCTTATTGATGATAAGGGGTTCACGTTCAAAAACGATTTATTTTCATTCAGCATTTAAAATTCGTGAACCTTGCATTCTCGGTAGGGGAAATTTGAAAAGAGGTCTTCTAGGTTTGTTTTTAGTAAGGGGTTCCATTGTTCAGCGTCGAATTGATCGCCCCTCCTCCTTGAGGAGGAGAAGGGGTAGCCCGGGGGTTTCATCCATCCGGGAATCGGAACAGGTCCGACTCCTTGGCCCGAAACCGTAGTCCCGCAAAGGGGTCAAAAAACTCTACATTTTGGTATTAAACCTAACATCAATAGCTAAGAGAGTAAGGCAGTTTTCCGTGGCCCCCCCCCCCCCCAGCAGAAGCTGGTTGCGTTCTCCAGTACCAAAGAGGGGTCGAATTATGGGAGGACACCTCTTTTCCGCCGAACTTGCCAAGCGAAGGACGTTAATTTGATGCCCCCCCCCCCAAGCGAATACCGGAGGCCACAAGGAAACTCCGGTGGCTCAAGGAAGTCACATGGAGAGAGGAAAAGAATTTAGAATATAAACGTGCTTCAAACGACGCCTCAGACTATGGACCTCCCCAACCGGGGTCAAAGCCCGAAGGCTACCCTGGTGCCCGTAGAGAGTTGCGGTTGAGGTGGGGTGCTGACTACGATTTCTGTAATCTGTGTCCTGAAAAATCAAGAGCATTAAAGGTGCAGGCAAAGCACTAGAAAGGCCAAAGGATCAAAAAAAAATTTTTTTACTTGAGCTTATTTATAAAACTCAAAAGCAACAATGCAAGCGAGACAAGAGGCCCCGGTTCCCGGGTATTTTTTTGGGACAAGACTTATAATTTTTTGTGCTGCGTTATAGACAAGGTGTGGTTTGACAAAAACCCTAAACCCAGTGATGATCTTTTAAGTTTCTTTAAAAAGACCTTGTACGCGCGACTGTTGATCACGGCGAGGTCAAAGTAGGTTTTTGTAAGGGAAGTCGCCGCCGTGGGAAAGGGGAGCGCGAACCCCGTTTTTTAGGAAGGGGATCCCAAACAGGGAAGGGTATATGCCAAAGATCTCCAATAATGAACTGAGAGGGCCTAAAGTCAGTGGGGGAAAAGCCTGTTGAATTATCTAACTATATATTATATATACATATAGATTAAAAATATTCATAAACACACCCACACAAAGTAAAGGAAAACAAACCAAAGGCCAGAAAAATGGGGGATTTTTAATGGGAAAAAAAATTTCGGAGGTTCAGTTTGTTTTTCGTTTCTAATCGAGTATTTTAAAAACATATTAACAGTACCCCTCCATCTAAGGTTTTTTTTATTTTACAAAAAAATTTTACAAAAATGTTTTACACATTTTTTTTGGTATGTTTTCCGGGGATCGAAACTAAAAAGGGGCCAAAATAAAAAAAAGAAAAGTAAGAAAAAGAATACGAAAAAAAAAAGTGCTGAAGCTTTTCAGCGAAGACAGAAACCTCTACAGATCGCGGGCTATTATAAAAGGGGTCAAGAGCGGATTTTTTTTCTTTTAGGCAGTTTATTTTTGGTGAAGATGCATCTGAGAGTTTTAAAAAAAGCAAAAAAAACTATAAGTGTCGCGAGAGTGCATCGGTAGAGACCCTTCATACAAACACAATTTTGAAAGCGAGTGAGAAAAATAATGATGACTGAGTCGTCCCCAAAATGAGGCATTTCCCTAAAACCCTTTTTCCCCAAAATATGATATAATAACAGGTTAACAGTCCCGTCCATATTTTTGGAAAAAAAAAAAAAAAAAAAAAAAAAAAAAAAAAAAAATATATATATATTATAAAATATAATATATATATATAATATATATTATATATTGGGGGTGTGTTGTGTTGTGTGTGTGGTGTGGGGGTTTACATATATAACATAAATTTAAAAATTATATAACAATTTTGAATTTTATATTATATATATATATATAATAATATTAATTATGGTGGTTGTTTGGTGTGTGTGGGTTGTGTGTGTTTGTGTGTGTGTTGTGATGGGGGGTGTGTGTGTGTGTGTAACATACATACTGTGATAATAGTACTGTATATATACGCAATACTTATACATATAAAATATGCTTTAATTACATAAACAATATAACATAACATTCATAATACATAATTTATATAGTAAATATATTAATATATATAATAATATATAATATACCCTGGGCCCACCTGGATTTTAAATCTTTACATAACGTACATATCTACTTGTTGGATGTATAGAATCCCGCCTAAAATGGCCAATTCCTTTCTCTGTGAAAAATTACTTACATTTTTTTTATTTTAAGCATACACTTTTATTTTTTTTGTGTACGTTTTTTTTTATTTTTCTTTATGTTTTAAACTAATGTTTTGTAAGGGTTTTTTTATTGCCACTTTTTACGAATTTATTTTAGTATTCTTTTCCACTCAAATTTTTTTTCTAAAAGATTTTACCCCCGAATTAGTATAGACCAATCAGGAAAACGGGCGTGTAGCTCCACCCAACAGAGCCTTTCTAGGTCTGCCCCCCCCCAGTGTTTTAAAGGGCGCGAGAGGTCCGCCACGATGGTGGACATACGCTCCCTTTGCCCCCCCCCCCCGGTTTATGAAAATAACAATTAGATAAGATTTTCTCCGTATTTTGGGTGGTTTTGGCCCAAGTAAAAAAGAAAGAAAGAGTTTCATTTTTTGTGGCACGAGTGAAAATATTTTTGAATATTTTTTAATAAATCAAAAAAGGGAATTTAAGTATCATAACCTTTGCGCAGCCAGCCAGTCAAATTAAAAATATAAAGAAAAAACCAAAAGAAAATAATTTTTTTTACAATAAAATACGATTTGAAAACGAGGGCCAGGCTACCTTCCATTTTAAACGTGGACTTTTTATATAATAGCCGTCGGGACACACTACAAAACATTTACATAGTATACATATACGTTTAAAATATAAATACAGCTTTAAAAATACTTCAAGTGTACAAATACAGATATACATACATAAAATTTGCATATATAATTACAATTTTTAACATCTCTGTTTATACTTTATAAATATATAATATTATAATATAAATATATATTATATATATTATATATAAAGTATAAACAGATATGTAGTATAGTGTATATTTTAAAATTATATAATATATATATATTATATATATATATTATATATATATATATATTATGACAAAAACACACACACACACCCACCAACTCTGTATGTTTTTTGTTAAAACATACATACATACATACATACTACAATAAATACATACATAAAAACATACATACAACATACATACTACAACATACATACATACATTTTAAAATTTTTATATATATATTTTATATAATTATATTATATTATATATAATTATAATTATATATATATATATAAAATTTATAATATATATATATTTTTATTTATCTTTATCACATTATCATTATCATTCTTTATCTTCATTATCATTTTTATTTCTTTACATTAAACTAACCCAAATATCGCACATTTTTCCTAGAAGAATGAAATGAAATATTTCTGAAAGGGTTAGGCAAGACAAAGAGGGGCCCCAGATGAGACTTTTAGGGGGATTTAAGGAATTTTAAATTTAATTTCCAAAGGAAGCTTCTGCAGCTTCATGAGACAATTATAAACAATCGCCTACAGGCCCACGTAAATAATTATGGAAGAAATTCTCTTTTACATTTTGCCGCTGTAGACGTGCCCTAGAAAAACGATCTTGTCATATGCGTGCCGACCAAAAAGGGTTAATTGGATTTTATTAGTAGCCGAGAACAGTGGTTTTCCCAAATGGGGCCCTTAGCAATTAGATTTTTTTTTGTAGCTTTTTTTCCCCTTCCTATATGGGGCGCTGTGAATCAGGTTCTGTCAGAATCTTTTTGGCCGGATGCCCCCTTTACGCCAACCCCCTCTATTTACCGGGTTTTTTGGGACCGGCGCTTTTATTGGGCTGGCTTTCCTCCCAGTGGGTAGGTAGGCAACGAGGTGAAGTTTCCCTTTCCCAAGGGGAAAAACGCGTCGGCCCGGGGACTCGAACTCAGATTGCCGTGTAACCGTCTTGAGTCCGAGCTCTAACCAACTCTAACGACCAGAAAAAAGTTTGGGGGCCACGTTTTGAAGATGAGAGACCTACTTTGCTTGGAAAAGTAGATATTGCCCCCTTAAAATGTTGCTCTTTTGTGTGTAGTTTTATAGTTTTTAAACACAATGAAATGATTTTTTTAAATTTTAAAATTTTTTTAAATTTATCCTTTTTTTCTTTAGGGAGAAAAGAGTCATTTACTAAATCCTTATCATTACTAACAGCGTCATTCTCTTTTCTTCCACGATTCCGTTGGGTGTCGAGCCTCGGGACTTTCGACGAATTCGGCAAGACGAAAAAAACCGATCCAAACCATAGCATGCTTGAATTTCTCGTCAAAAATGCTTGAAGAAGTTCCGTTAAACAGAAATTAAAAAAGTTTTTAAAGGGAAAAGTCTTGAAATATCTTGCGCCCAATAGGTGCATATTTGACAGCAAGAATTTTAAGATTTACATCTTTGCATATAAGAGCGGTGGCTATTTTCGTTAACCATTATAACATGTAAGCTTCTAGAAAGGATAATTAGGTAACAATGAAATGAAGTACTTGAAAAGCATAATATTGATATCATATCAGTAATCTGGTTTTACGGAGGGGAGGTCATTTGTAGCAGATCTCCACAGTTTTTATTACAGTTTCTGAAAATTGTTGGAAGAGGCCGGCTTAGGAATTTGTGTACTTAGACATTAAAAAGCTTTTAAAAAGATATTATCAAAATTAGAACACCTAGGTGGCAAAACTTCATGAATGGATGAAAGGCTTCCTCAGTGAAAAGACAAATGTGCACGGTAATAAGTGGGAAGCACCAATATGGAGAAGAATAACTAGCGGAGTAGCTCAAGGATCGTTCTGGCAAACCCATTATATTTACCATTTTCATTGATGATTACATCAAACATAAGCCCAGGTAGCTATCTGAATACGTTTGCAAACGGTGAGAAAATACAAAAGATAGTAGACGACGTCTCATGCCAATGCCTCCATAGTGAGAACTTCTTCATGTGGAGTTGTACTTGGAAAATGGAAGTCAAAACTATTAAATAACATGTAGTCGGGCTCCGGGAAAGTAATCGACCCCTACACAGTACAAGTTAGGAGACTCAGTAATCAAATAAGCAAATTGTGAAAAAGATCTGGAATAAGCATAACCCAAGAACTTAAAACCCCTATGAAGAAAAAGTCCATTTAAAAAGTTAGGCGGATTGCTAACATGAAAAAAAGGGGAATGTTAGGGCGGATTGCTAAAATGAAAAAGGCGAATGCCTTTTTCATGTTAGCATTTTGGTAAAGATTTTTACAACCCATCATGGGGTATGTATGTATGGTGTGTGTGGTGTCGGGTGGGTGTGGTGTGGTGTGTGTGTGACATACATATGTATGTACGTATATACATATCGATGGCCACCTTTAGTCGATGTTGACTCTAAATTACACACTCCGGCATAGGTAGAGTCAGGGGTGGCGAAAGAATGTGAGCTTTCTTGCTTGCTTGAGATTTGCGAAGTTCTGGCTTCGCCCGGGGCCTTT
>NW_023660655.1:0-18917 GCF_015228065.2 Penaeus monodon | reverse complement strand
TGTGTGTTTTTGTGTGTGTGTGTGTGTGTGTGGGTGTACTATATACAAATACATACATTTTATACATATTACGTACATACATACATATAATACATATATACATAAACCACACCCCCCACACATATGTATATTTATTATGGTGTGGTTTTTTAGTTTTGGTTAGTGTTAGTTGTGTAGGTGTGTGGTGTGTGTGGGTGGGGGGGGGTGTGTGTGTGTGGTGTGTGGTGTGTGTGGTGTGTGGTGTGTGTGTGTGTGTTTTGGGCGTGTATTGTGTGTGGTGTGTCGTTTTTGCTTTTATATATATATATATATAATATATATTATATATATATATATATATAAATATATATATATATATATATATATATATATATATATATATATAATATATATAATTATAATATATAAAATATATATATATATATTATTAATATAATATATATATATGTGTGTGTGGTGTGTGGTGTGTGTGGGTGTGGTGGGTGTGTGTGGTGTGTGTGTGTGTGTTTGTGTGTGTGCGTGGGTGGTGTTGCGTGGTGTGTGTTTATATATATACAAAATAATATATATATATATATATATATATATATATATATATAATATATTATATAATATAAATATATATGTATATATTTATATATATATATCTATATATATTATATATATATATATATATATATATATATTTTATATAATATATATATATTATAATATATATATATATATTTTATATATGATGTATGTGTGGTTTTGTGTTAAGCGAAGTGAGTTGGGGCACCACTTCGCCAGAAAAAGCGAGTGGCCACCCCAAGCCACCAGAATATAGTGACACAGAGATTAGGAGCACCGCGCACCAGATGTGGGCGAGACGAGAGAGGACTTGGGTGGGTCAGTGAAAAGGGGGGCTTAGCTTGGGTTTATTCTTGAAGACAGATATGAGACCCCCCAAGAGACCCCCGTGTCCCCGGGGGGAGGAGGGGGTGGTGGAGCTGGACCTTGTGGCTTGGGCTGTCTGCTGTGTCTCTCCGCCTCTGCCTTACGGACGTGTCCTTTTATCCCAGCGGTTCCCTTCGAGGGTGGATGTTTTTTCCTGTGCGAAAGAGAAAGCCGGGCTGCATCTGGGGCCCTGCCAAAAGGGAAAGGCAGCTTTTTGGACGGAGGTGTGAAGTTTTACATCCGGTCTGCTACGTATTGTTGGACAGTGTGTATGTGTGTGTGTGTGTGAGTGTGTGTGTGTGTGTGTGTGTGTGGTGTGTGTGTGTGTGTGATCTCGTTTGTTTTTGAGTGTATTTCTTCGGGGACTACACATGAGTAAGGGGAAAAAGTGCAAAACATTAACTATGTCTAAACAAAGTTAGGAATTTTTGAAGGAATGCACTTGAACTTTTCCCCCCTTATTTATAAAGTTGCATTTCATTCTGATGATGAATCATAAAGTGGTGTTTCCACATCTCCCTCACCTATGCGTTCTTTGGTATAATAAGTTGTATTATATCTAGTACATGAATATTAAAATATATATATATATATATATATATATATATATATATATATATATATATATATATATATATATTATGACTCAAGCCCAAAACAACGAAAGGCTTTCGTGGTGTTCAGTGTGAATACCACTGTGTGTGTTAGACCAAAAACATACTTTCTTAGCTGTATGTCGTTGCTAATCGGTTAACAGGCTAAAACTGCTCTGAAAAAATAAGAAAGTTCACACTAGTTGGAAACATAACAGTCAGCAATTCAAGGTATATGTGTATCCCTGCTAAAACTTCTAAAGGCTAGGGGTGAACCTATGGCTGGGGGCTTGCATACAGTCTTGACTTCCATCTGGCAGTCTGGTACCATTCCCCCTGACCTGTTAAGGGGCGTGGTCATCCCTCTCTGGAAGGGAAAGGGGATCGTTGGGAATGTAGCAACTACCGTGGCATTACACTGCTCAGCATACCAGGCAAAGTTTTCGCCCACATTCTTCTGAAACGGACCCGCGATCACCTACTGAGGCATCAGAGAACGAAGCAGTCTGGATTCACTTTTGGCATGTCCACAATAGACCAAATACTAGCGCTTCGAGTAATTGTGAAACGCCGTCGTGAGTTTGGTCGTGGGTAGCTTGCAGCCTACATCGACCTTAAGAAGGCGTTTGACTCGGTGCATTTTGAATCGCTAAGGGAGATCCTAAGACTCCGGGGAATTCCGCCGCAGATTATTGGCCTAATAGCAAGCATTTATACCGGTACTGAAGTGCGCAAAATGTGGTGGGGTCTGTCCAAACTTCTCCCCGTTAATTCACGGGTGAGGCAAGGGTGTGTCCTTGCACCAACACTTTCAACACCTGTATGGAACTGGATAATGGGCAGAGCTACTAGCCAAAAGTCACTGTGGAAACAACACTAGGCAAAATCAAGGTCAGACCTTGACTTTGCCGATGATGTTGCTATCCTAAGCTATCCTGCAGGCACTGGTGGCGGCTCTTGACTGCATTTAGCAAAGGGGGCGAAGCCCTTAGGCCTAGAGTTCTCCTGGACCAAGACCAAGATCTCCCATCTCCCATCTCCTATTGTTTGTTTGCTTGAGTCCCCATGAGGGGAACCCCTTCAGTCGATCCAGGCTTGTGGCGAGGACGTTGAAGTTAAGAGAGTTTTACATACCTTGATAGCGTAGTCCATATCTCTGGGCTGTCAGACCAAGATGTCAATAGACGGATTGGCTGGCAACAGGAAACCATGAACCCCGATCAACAAGAGCATTGGAGATGTGGTATCATGCAGAAGGACCAAGTTACGTGTCTTCAGGCCTTCATACTGCTAGTTTTGCTCTATGGAAGCGAAACCTGGACGCTATCCAGTGCCCGGGGGTCTCGTCTTGATGCCTTTTGTAACAAGTCTCTTCCCCGGATCATGGGTACAGTTGGCAGGAATGGCATGGGACCTGTTTCTTGCATAATCCAGGATCGCCAACTCAGGCTATATGGGCACCTAGCTCGTTTCTCTGTGGATGACCCTGCCCATCAGGATGTCTCTTTGCGAGACAACCCTGGGTGGAGGAGGCCTGTGGACGACCCAGGGGGTTCATGGTTTGGGGCAGCTCGACGAGACCTTTTCGCGAGGAATTGAGATGGGCCGAGGGCCTACCTGGAGACTCGCCAGGGATGGACCATCGTGGTTGGAAGCGAAGGGTGGATGCGGGCATGCGGTCCCGTCGGCGTTAGCCCCTTGATGATGATGATGATGAATTCAAGCAATTCTGAATAGCATTAATATATTTCCTTCTGTTACTATTTTTATACCGATGTGTTTGCAGAAAGGAAGGGTAGAACAGTACCACGCCCGTTTTAATTAATTCAGTTACTGATATAATAATGAAGGCAGTTCACCATCATCATTTTTATAATTATCTTTAAATATCTTTATTGTCATTATCTTATTTGAATTTGTCTTCATCATTAATAGTAACAGTGAAAATAATGATAATGATAACTATAAAAGCAGTCAAGAACAATAATAATGTTGACAATAATCACGATATCGCTAAGGATAAACGCAGGAACATGTATTCAAATATAAACATAAATTAACCTGCATACATACCGAATACATGTAGGAATGTCTAAATTCAATATCTCGCGAAAATTATTAGGCGTGCGACCATTCTGAAACATACAAGGCTGACATCACTCAAAACAAAATTATCGTTTCCACAACTCAAGAGCAGTACCGGACGTCCATTTTCTTTCATCCATAAGCACTCATAGCTACGTCGAGGATGAACAAACGTTCATCCTCGACGTAGCTATGAGTGCTTATGGATGACTCCCAGCCCTTTAAGATCCTTTAAATCAGCATCGCAAATCCAGTCAGTTTTAAGGGGTGGGAAGGTGAAACGACGGGGAATCAGCGGCGGCTGGCTATAATGACCCATGATGGCGGCGCTAATTGTAACGGCTTCTCGTAATTGGCAGAACCTCTTCGTCAATTGCCGCAGGTGATAGAAGTCTGCCTGAATGACTCCCGGTTTCAAGAATTCTAGGTGCTTGCTCTGATGTATATCATAGTTGTATGTGTATGTGTGTGTGTGTGTGTGTGTGTGTGTGTGTGTGTGTGTTGTGTGGGGTGTGTGTGTGTGTGTGTGTGTGTGTGTGTGGGTGTGTTTGCTTGAGTCCGACGTTTGTATATTTTGCACGTTCTTATAGAAAAAACAAGGGAGCTAAATAACACTGCATACACATATATTCACCTGTTTTTCTTATGCGTTCATAAACAGTTCACTAATTCGTCAGAATTCCCATTACGGTAAGTGATGACTCTAGAGAATTTTTACCTTTTGATGAGACATTATGAATACGAATCTTTAAAGACGATAAAGTATGTAGCGAAAGTGCATGCCAGATTTTAATCAGAGGTTATGTAACCAAATTATCAAAGGCAAACTTTTAAAAAGTTTCAGTATTCCAAGATCTACAGAACTGAACATATTTATCAAAACTTATCGGTGCGTTTTGTGAGATATTCTATTAAAGTAAGAAGAAATTGTCTGATTTTGACTACCCCGCAGAAAAGAGAAATTTCATTACTAGTTGCTGGTAGATTATGGATGAACTGTTTGGAACTCTCGATTGATATTTTACTCATTGTTTCGTTTTTTTCAACAGCATTTTATTATTTTTCCCTGAAAAATAACAGAAAGTACAGAGGAGAGATATAGAGAAAGTACAAACTATTCGTAGAGTAGCGGAATCATTCTCTCCCGGAAGAAGGATGTTCTTTACATAAGGTCAGTATTCTATCACAGACCACGTTAAATAATAATGATGATGATTATGGTGATGATGATGATTATGGTGTTGATGATGATGATGATGATGATGATTACGATTAGTAGTACTATAATCGTTATAGTAATAATAATGATAATGATAATAATTGTTATCCTTAATTATTATTATGATCATCATCATTATAATTACTATTGTTATTTTATTATCATCATTATTATTTGTAGTTGTAGTAGTATTGTTGTCCTTATTATAATTGTTTTTATCATTATTACTACTACTGTTGATATTATTATTTTTATCATCATTATTATTATTTTTATTATTTTTATTATCATCATTATCATTATATTATCTCTGCTACTGATATCATCATTAAGTTGCGCAGTGAGAGTTGGTACTCTTGTGTGTGGCAAATTCTCTTTCTGGCTTTATGCACTGATTTCCCCCCTTTTAAAAATGATTGAACTCTTGTTTTTATCCTTTTTTTTGTCCGTTCATCATTTTTTTGTGACTGACGTGATAGCTCACTGCGGGGTTTTCAAACAAGAAACTCGCCAGGGAAACCGATCTAAAAAAATTGTCAAAAACAAGGAGTTTTTTTTTTATATATAAAAACAACTGTTTACTCGATTATTTTACCGGGCAGGGAGGTTTGGCTTTCGAAAATTGTGGCAGGAAGTTATGAGCTTTCTTTCCCTCTTGCTTTCTTTTTCCATTCCCAAAACCATGTCCCAAAGTGTCGGCACGTGAACAGTGTTGTCAGATGGCCGACCCCTTTTTCTTCTTGTGCGTTTCTCCTGTTCCTTTTATAAATATTCATGTTCCTCATGTTATTTTTTTTCCATTAAGTAATGTATTAAATCAAATTGAACTTTTTAATGTTGATTTTGATTTTTTGTTGTCTGAGATATCGCATTTGGGAGTTGTGAATGTACTGTAACAGAAACATTAATATAGTGTAATGATAATCAGCGTGGAGAGACAACTGTTTTCAGGAAATGCATGGATGGTTTGATAGCCGGAATTATTTTCCTTCGCCCCCAACATTGATTGTTAGAAGTTAACACATATATCTCTAGGTTATTTATGGTGTATCATGATGTTTAAAATTGCCTCCAGGGGGATGCAATGAACATACAATTTACACTCGTTAAGCACAATGTACAAACGCGAAAAATTAAACAATGATAAGTACAAATTAGCAAAGTGATATCTTTTCACATACACTAATATTTTATCCTTGCTGATGATGAAGATGATGGTAATGATGAGGGGGATACTAATAAAATTTAAACTAACAATAATGACAGTAAAAATATTATGATAATGATAATGATAATAGTGACCATGATAATGACAGTGATGATGATAATTATGATGATATTGGTAATAATAGTAATAATAATAATAATAATAATAATAATAATAATAATAATAATAATAACAATAATAATAATCAGAAGAAGAAGAAGAATGAATGAAGATAATGATAATAATAATAATGAAAATAAAATAATAAAAAAAAAAATTATCTTATTATTATTATATTTTTATTATTATTAAATTTTTTTATTATGATTATTTTACCCTTTTATTTTATGATGATGATAAAATAATAAATTATAACAATAAGGGGATAAAAATAATGGGAAAAATGATAAAGATTTTAAAGACAATATTGAGTTTTAGTGATAATTTTTGTTTTTGTTTTTTTATCATTTTTTGTTATTTTTTATCATTATTATTTTTTTATATTTATTGTTTTATTATTTTATTTTACATTATTATTTTTATTATTATTATATTATTATTATTATTATTATTATTGTTTTATTATTATCATTTTTTTTATCATTTATTTTATTACTTTATTATTTTTATTGTAAAAATTTTGTTATTAATTTTTATTATTATTATTAATTATTTTTTATTAATTTTACATTTTAATAATAAAAATAAAATAAAATAAAATAATAATAATAATTATTTTTATTATTATTATATTTTTGTATTATTATTATTATATTAATCAAATTATCATTATTTTTACTTTATTTTTTATTTTTTATTATTATTTTATTATTATTATTATTTATTTTATTTATTATTATTATTATTATTATTATCATTATCAACTTATTATTATTTTTATTATTATTTTTATTATTATTATTATTATTTTTATTTTGTTATTATTATTATTATTATTTTTTTATTATTTTTATTATCTTATCAAAAAAATTTAAATACTATTTCATCACTGTATGATTATTATTTTTTTTAACTTTTATTTTTTTTATTTTTATTTTTATTTTTTATTATTATTTATTATTATTATTATTATTATTATTATTATTATTGTTATTACTATTTTTTTATTTTTAAATTTTTATTATTATATTATTATTATTATTATTATTATTATTATATGTATTTATTTTTACTATTATGAAATGATAATAATGATCATGATAAAGATGATGAGACAATGATGAGGTGATGATAATAAAAAATTATGATTAATAGTAATGGAAGGGTTTAATATTAACAGTAATAGTCTAGTATAGTAATAGTAATAGTAATAGTAATTATAGAAGATAATAATAATAAAATGATATAATTGATAATGATAATAATAATGATTATAGCAGTGATGATAATGATAATTATAATAATGATAATAAAAATTTAATGACAATGTAATGATATGATATAAGCAATAAGAAAAATTTAATAGTAAAAATAATAAAAATTTAATTTAATAATAATAATAAAATAATAATAAAAATTTAATAATAATAATTAAAATAATAATAATGATAGATGTTTAATAATAATAATAATAATAATAATAATAATAATAAATAATAATAATATAATAATAATAATAATAATAATAATAATATTATTATTATTATTTTTATTTTTTTTACTATTATTATTCTTATTGCTATTATCATTATCATTATCATTGTCATTATTATTATTATCATTATTATAATTATCATTATATCATGCTAAAAATCATTATTTTATCATTACATTTTTATCATTTTATTATTATTATCTTTCTATAATTACTATTATATTACTATTACTATACTATGACTATTACTGTTAATTTTACCATTACCTTTACTATTATATCATAATTATTTTATCATCACCATCATCATGTTCTCATCATCTTTATCATGATCATTATTATCATTTCTATAATAGTAATAATAATAATACATATAATATAATAATAATAATAATAATAATATAATAATAAATAATAATAATAATAATATAGTAATAACAATAATAATAATAATAATAAATAATAATAATAATAAAATAATAATAATAATAAATACTAAAAAATAATAAAATTTCATAGCAGTGATGATAATAGTAAAATAATGTTTTTGATAATGATAATAAAAAATAATAATAATAATAATAATAATAATAATAATAATAGTAATAAAAATGATAATAATAATAATAAGAAAAAAAAATTATAATGATGATATTAAGAAAATAATAATAGTAACAAAAAAACAGAACAAAAATAATAATAATAATAATAATAATAATAATAATAATAATAATAATAACAATAATAATAATAATAATAACAATGAAAATAACAATAATCATAATAATGATGATGATAATATTAATAACAATGAAAATAATAACAATAATAATGATAATAATAACAAAAAATAATGATAATAACAGCAATAACAATAATTATCACTAATAACTCAATATTGTCTTATAATCTTTATCATTTTTGCCATTATTTTATCTCTTATGTTATAATTTATTATTATTATCATCATCTAATAATAATGATGGTGATAATAATCATAATAATAATAATAATAATAATATAATAATAATAATAATAATGATAATTTTTTATTATTATTATTATTATTTCATTATTATTATTATCATTATCTTCATTCATTCTTCTCTTCTTCTGATTATTATTATTGTTATTATATTATTATTATTATATTATTATATTATTATTATTATTATATATTATTATCATTATTATTATTATTATTATTATTACTATTATTACCAATATATCATAATTATCATCATCACTGTCATTATCATGGTCACTATTATCATTATCATTATCATAATTATTTTTACTGTCATATTGTTAGATAATTATTAGTATCGCCCTCATCATTACCATCATCTTCATCATCAGCAAGGATAAAATATTAGTGTATGTGATAGATATCACTTTGCTAATTTGTACTTATCATTGTTTAATTTTTCGCGTTTGTACATTGTGCTTAACGAGTGTAAATTGTATGTTCATTGCATCCCCCTGGAGGCAATTTTAACATCATGATACACCATCATAACCTAGAGATATAGTGTTAACTTCTAACAATCAATGTTGGTGCGAAGGAAAATAATTCCGGCTATCAAAACCATCCATGCATTTCCTGAAAACAGTTGTCTCTCCACGCTTGATTATCATTACACTATATTAATGTTTCTGTTACAGTACATTCACAACTCCCAATGCGATATCTCAGACAACAGAAAATCAAAATCAACATTAAAAAGTTCAATTAGATGAATACATTACTTAATGGAAAATAAAAATAAACATGAGGAACATGAATATTTATAAAAGGAACAGGAAGAAACGCACAAGAAGAAAAAGGGGTTCGGCCATCTGACAACACTGTTCACGTGCCGACACTCGGGACATGGTTTGGGAATGGAAATGAAAGCAAAGAGGGAAAGAAAGCTCATATAACTTCCTGCCACAATTTTCGAAAGCCAAAACCTCCCTGCTGGTAAACTAATCGAGTAAACAGTTGTTTGATATATAAAAAAGAAACTCCTGTTTTTGACAATTTTTTAGATCGGTTTCCCTGGCGAGTTTCTTGTTGAAAACCCGCAGTGAGCTATCACGTCAGTCACAAAAAAATGATGAACGGACAAAAAAAAAGGATAAAAGCAAGAGTTCAATCATTTTAAAGGAGGGAAATCAGTGCATAAAGCCAGAAAGAGAATTTGCCACACACAAGAGTACCAACTTCCACTGGCGCAACTTAATGATGATATCAGTAGCAGAGATAATATAATGATAATGTGATAATAAAAATAATAATAATAATAATAATGATGATAATAATAATAATATCAAACAGTAGTAGTAATAATGATAATAACAATTATAATAAGGACAACAATACTACTACAACTACTAATAATAATGATGATAATAATATAACAATAGTAATTATAATGATGATGATCATAATAATAATTATAAGGATAACAATTATTATCATTATCATTATTATTACTATAACGATTATAGTACTACTAATCGTAATCATCATCATCATCATCATCATCAACACCATCAATCATCATCATCACCATAATCATCATCATTATTATTTAACGTGGTCTGTGATAGAATACTGACCTTATGTAAAGAACATCCTTCTTCCAGGAGAGAATGATTCCGCTACTCTACGAAATAGTTTGTACTTTCTCTATATCTCTCACTCTGTACTTCTGTTATTTTTCAGGGAAAAATAATAAAATGCTGTTGAAAAGAACGAAAACAATAGAGTAAAAATATCAATCGAGAGTTCCAAACAGTTCATCCATAATCTACCAGCAACTAGTAATGAAATTTCTCTTTTTCTGGCGGGGGTAGTCAAAATCAGACAATTTCTTCTTACTTTAATAGAATATCTCACAAAACGCACCGATAAAGTTTGATAAATATGTTCAGTTCTGTAGATCTTGGAATACTGAATCTTTTTAAAAGTTTGCCTTTGATAATTTGGTCTACATAACCTCTGATTAAAATCTGGCATGCACTTTCGCTACATACTTTATCGTCTTTAAGAAGATTCGTATTCATAATGTCTCATCACAGGTAAAAGTTCTCTAGAGTCATCACTTACCGTAATGGGAACTTCTGACGAATTAGTGAAATGTTTATGAACGCATAAGAAAAACAGGTGAATATATGTGTATGCAGTGTTATTTAGCTCCCCTTGTTTATCTATAAGAACGTGCACATATTCAAACGTCGGACTCAAGCAAACACACCCACACACACACACACACACACCACACACACCACACACACACACACACACACACACACACACACACACACACACACACACACACATACACATACAACTATGATATACATCAGACGCAAGCACCCTAGAATTCTTGAAACCGGGAGTCATTCAGGCAGGACTTCTATCACCTGCGGCAATTGACGAAGAGGTTCTGCCAATTACGAGAAGCCGTTACAATTAGCGCCGCCATCATGGGTCATTATAGCCAGCGCCGCTGATTCCCGTCGTTTCACCTTCCCACCCCTTGAACTGACTGGATTTGCGATGCTGATTAAAGGATCTTAAATGCTGGGAGTCATCCATAAGCACTCATAGCTACGTCGAGGATGAACGTTGTTCATCCTCGACGTAGCTATGAGTGCTTATGGATGAAAGAAAATGGACGTCCGGTTACTGCTCTTGAGTTGGGGAAACGAAATTTTGCTTGGGATGTCACCCCCTTGTATTTTTCAGAATGGTCGCACCCCTAAAATTTTCGCGAGATTTTAAATTTAGACATTCCCATGTATTCGGTATGTATGGGGTTTAAATTTATGTTTATATTGAATACATGTCCTGCGTTTTCCTTACGATATCGTGATTTTTTCAACATTTTTATTGTTCTTGACGCTTTTATATTTTAATTATCATTTTTTTCCCTTTACTTTTAAATGATGAAGACAAATTCAAATAAGATAATGCAAAAAAGATATTTAAAGAAAATTAAAAAAGATGATGTGTGAACTCCCTTCATTATATATCAGTAATGAATTAATTAAAACGGGCTGGTACTGTTCTACCCTTCCTTTCTGATAATGGTAGAAAAAAATAGTAACAAAAGGGAAAAAAATTTTTAAATGCTATTCAGAATTGCTGAATTCATCATCATCATCAAAAGGGGCTAACGCCGACGGGACGCATGCCCCGCATCCACCTTCGCTTCCAACCACATGGTCCATCATGGCGAGTCTCCAGGTACCCCTGGGCCCCATCTCAAATTTCCCCTCGCGACAGGTCTCGTCGAGCTGCCCAAGCCATACCCCTGGGTGTCCCACAGGCCTCCTCCCCCGGGGTTGTTCGAAAAAAGGAATCCGAGGGCAGGGTCTCCACAGAGAAACGAGCTAGGTGCCCATATACCCTGGGGTTGGCGATCCTGGATTATGCAAAAAAACAGGCCCCAGCCATTCTGAAAACTGACCCATGACCGGGGAAGAGACTTGTTACAAAAGGCATAAAGACGAGACTCCAAGGCACTGGATAGCGTCCGGGTTTTCGTTCCATAGAGCAAAACTAGCGTATAAAGGCCAAGACAGTAACTTGGTCCTTCTGATAGAACCGACATCTCCAAATGTCTTGTTGATCGAGTTCATGGTCCTGTTGCCGACCAATCCGTCTTTGACATCTTGGTTGACAGCCCAGAGATAGGACACGCTATCAAGGTATGTAAAACTCTCTGAACTTAAACGCCCTCCCACAAGCCTGGATCGACTGAAGGGGTTTTCCCCTCATGGGGACTCAAGCAAAAAAACAAAGGAGATGGGAGAGGGAGATTTGGTCTTGGTCCGGGGAGACCTCTGGGCCTAAGGGCTTCGCCTCATTGCTGAATGAATCAAGACCCGCCACCAGTGCCTGAGGATAGCTTGGATAGCAACATCATCGGCAAAGTCAAGGTCTGAGACCTTGATTTTCCCTAGTGTTGCCCACAGTGACTTTGGCTAGTAGCTTGCCATTATCCATCCATACAGGTTTGAAAAGTGTTGGTGAAAGGGGGACACACCCTTTCCCTCACCGTAAATTTAAAGGGGAAAAATTTTGACAGACCCCCCACTTTTTGCAGCATTTTCAGTCCCGGGTATAAATGCTTGCTATTGGGCCAATAATTGCGTCGGAATCCCCTGAGTTTAGGATTCCCTTAGGATTCACAATGCACCGGCAAGCCTTTAAGGTCGATTAGGCTGAAAAGCTACCCACGACCAAACTCACGACGGCTTTTTCACAATTACTCGAAGCGAGTATTTGGCTTTGTGGACAGCAAAAGTGAATCCAGACGTTTCGTTTCTCTGATGCCTCAGTAGGGTCGGGATCCGTTTCAGAAAAATGTGGGCGAAAAAAATTTTCCTGGTATGCTGAGCAGTGAATGCCACGGTAGTTGCTACATTCCCCAAGATCCCCCTTTTCCCCTTTCCCGAGAGGGAGCCCCGCCCCTTAACAGGTCAGGGGGGAAAGGTACCCCGAGCCAGATGGCAGTAAGACTGATGCAAGCCCCGAGCCATAGGTTCACCCTAGCCCTTTTTGAAGTTTAGCAGGGTATCACATATACCTTTAATTGTGACGTTTTGTTTCCCAAATGTGTGAATTTCTTATTTTTCAGGCAGGTTTTTGCCTGTTAAAAGATTAGCAAGACATACAGCTAAAAAAGTATTTTTTTGGTCAAAAACCCCCCACGGGTATTCACACTGAACACCACGAAAGCCTTTCGTTGTTTTTTGGGGTTGAGTCAATAAATATATATTAAAATATTATTATTATATATATATATATATATATTATATATTATATATATTCATTGTATAGATATAATACAACTTATTATACCAAAGAAAAGATAGGTGAGGAGAGTGGATCACCACTTTATGACATCATCAGAATGAAAGGCAACATTTATAAATAAGGGGGAAAAAGTTCAAGTGATTCCTTCAAAGATTCCCAAAAATTGTTTAGACTAGTTAAAAAGTTTGCACTTCTTCCCATTATCATGTGTAGTCCCCCAAAGAAATACACTCAAACACAAAAGAGACACAACACACACACACACACACACACAACCCCACACAAAACTCACACACACACAACATACACACTGTCAACAATACGTAGCAAGACCGGAGTACACTTCACACCTCCCTCCAAATAGCTGCCTTTCTTTTGGGAGCCGCAGAGCAGCCCGGTTTTTCTTTCGCACAGGGAAAAAAACATCCACCCTCGAAGGGAACCCCGCATAAAAGGACACGTCCTAAGGCAGAGGGGGAGAGACACAGCAGACAGCCCCAAACCACACAGGGGCCAGCTCCACCACCCCGTCCTCCCCCGGGGCACGGGGGCTCTTTTGGGGGGGGGTCAATCGTTTCAAAAAAATAAACCAGCAAGCTAAGCCCCTTGCACTGACCCACCCAAGTCCATTTTGTCTCGCTACATCTGGGACGCGGTGCCCCAACTCCCGTGTCAAAAATTTGGTGGCTTGGGGTGGGGCCCCTCGCTTACATCTGGCGAATGGGCTCCCAACTCACGTGCGCTTTTCACACACACAAAAACCTCATTAAAATAATATATAATTTTATTATATAATATATAATATAATATAATTTTATTATAATTTATATATAAAATATATATAATAATAAGATATATATATATAATATATACAATTTTAAATTTTTAATATATAATATATTATATAATTTAAATATATATATATATTATATATATATATTTGTTTTTTATATAAACACACACACACGCACAAAAAACACACGCACACACACAGACACACACACCACACACACACACACACACACCACACACACACCACCACACACACCACACAACACAAATATATATATATATATATATAATTTTAAAATATATATATATATATATAATATATTATTATATATAAATATATATATATATATATATATATATATATATATATATATATAATATATATTTATATATATATATATATATATATATATATATAATATATATATTATAAAAGCACACAGACACACACACACACACATACACGCCACACACACACACACACACACACACACACACACACACACACACACACACACACACACACACACACACACACACACACACACACACACACATACACACACCTAACACTAACACTAACACTAAAATACACACACACATACATAAATATACATATGTGTGTGTGTGTGTGTGTATGTATATATGTATCTATATGTATGTATGTACGTGTGTATGTATATAAATATATGTATGTATGTATATATGTACACACACACACACACACACACACACACACACACACACACACACACACACACACACACACACACATACATACATACATAAAAAATTATATATATACATATATATATATATATATATATATATATATATATATATATATATATATATATATATATATATATAGTGTGTGTGTGTGTGTGTGTGTGTGTGTGTGTGTGTTTTGTGTGGTTGTGTGTGTGTGTGTGTGTGTGTGCGTGTGTGTGTGTGTGTGTGTGTGTAAACACACACTGGGCTCTCCACTGGGGGTGGAGAGCCTTTGGTAGCTCTGATTTTTCGTGTTTGGCTTTTTCTCTGGCCAGACTGTTTCTGTGCATTGGCTGGCCTGCCTGGGCAGGCTCAGCTTCTTCTGATTCGGCTTGTGTCACTGAATCAGCCTGGTTAGGCTCTGCCTGTGAGGCATAGCCTGGCTAGGCTCTGCCTGTGAGGGCATAGCCTGGCTATGTCCCCCTCGTCGAAGAACATGTCTTCTGGGTCCGGGGAGGACCGTGTGGTGCTGTTGGAGCCTTTCTTCCTGTGGTTCTCTGCACTTGCTTACTTGGGGAACTCCTGATTGTCGGAGATCTCCGGTTTCGGCTGGGGGGCAGCTTCCTTCCTCTTAGGAGGTCGGGAAGCCTTTTCGCTTTTGTTCCTCCCCCAGACGTAGGTGCCTGGGGGGGGCAGGAACAAAGTCTGGTTAGCAACCTCTTGCCGTTTGAGGGCCGCCTCTTTCCTGACAGAGCAAGCCAGGCTCCAGGCGTGATGCCTCTTGGCACCAGTTAGGACATTTGGCTGTTGTGTCCTTCTTTTTTTCTTTATGTGCCTTGATGCACACCTCGGTATTGTGTGCCTTGCTACAGACACCACATTTTGGCTTGGCTGTGCAGTTAGCCTGGTGGTGTCCGTACTTCTGGCACTTGAAACACCGAAGTGGTTCAGGCACATAAGTGCGTAGGTGATAGGTACCCCAGTTACCCAGATCAAGGGTGGAGGTTGGGGTACCTTCATGGTCACCAGGACTTGCCTGGTTGGAGTCTTCCCTTCGACAATCGGGAAGCCTCCACGACCTGTGGGTGTGGATGCTATCACCTCCACATCGTATGAGACTGAGAAGCCAAGTAGCACCCATCTTGACTCTCTTTCCTCGGGATTCAGTGGCGAGAGGCTCACTTTCCTCCCATCCTTTAGCTCCTTTGTTTCCTGCTGGAAACAAGGGGTGGCTGATCTTTGGGCATGATGATCATGCCCTGATCTCGCGCAACCCGGATCGACCAGCCGGATTTTGCGCTGGCTCTCCAATGCCTGACCATTTGGTAGGCATTGTCGAAGTCTTCGGGTTTGACGGGGACCTTGAATTGCGGGAAACGCCTTGGGGTCCAGACTCGCCATCAGAGTTGGTCTCCGGCCTCGGCCGTTTCGGTTTGTACATAATTTTTCCGTCTTGTCCACCATCTTGGCAGCAGGCATGACAGTGTCATCTGTGCTCGGGGTTTTCTTTTGCCACCCGGAGGGCGCGTAAGGCTTCAGGGTGGCTGCCGTGGTCTGGGCCTTGCACGGGTCGTCAACAGTAAAGGTCTGTCTGTGGGGGATTTTGGTTTTGATTTTCCATGTACTTGGCAGTGCTTCATCCACTCACGCCCCCACCCACCACGGAGTCCAACAAGGGGAAGCTGAGTGCTAGAACAAATGTCTAACAGCAACAGGGGTGATGAGTGGATATACGCAGCCAATTAGCCGATTGCACTGGTACGCACGGACGGTGTGGGTACCAACGGCAGCATGACTGCTTGACCCTAGCCTCCCGAGGGAGACCAGCCGATTGACCTGACCGGGCCTGGATCAGGCCGCCTGTCTTGCCAGAATAGAGGACCAAAGAGGCGTGTTGCTAGCCGCAGGGCGTACTCGTGCACGGCATCGCTCAACCTCCAGGACTCCCGTCTCCCAGCTCACAAGGGCGCCACGCACGGCAAAACACGTGGGTAGGTGTCAACCTCTGGGAGTATCCCAGAGGGGATGTCCTTCCACCTACAGGACATCATTGATGGGAACACTTCTGCTCCTCCCTCAGTGAGGAAGGGAGCTCTTTCACTTTTTCCAGGCAGTTCCTTTCCACTCCTCAGAGGGGACCTGTACACTTTTTCAAAGTGAATCCCTCTTTTCTCTGAAACGCCCAAAGGTTGTATCACCTCCTGCACCTGTTCCTGTCAGTTCCTTCATCCCTCTGAAAACAGCCGGCCACAGACTGTTTCACCACAGTGAGGGAGAGAAATTAACATTTTTCCAGGAGGTTCCTATGGCAGGACGGTTTTTAAGGTGAATCCCTCTTTTCTCTGAAACATCCAAAGGATGTTTCACCTCAGTGAGAGAAGGGGGGTCCTGTACCTGTTCCAGTAAGCTCCTTCGTCCCTCTGAAAACAGCCAACCACAGACTGTTTTCATCACAGTGGGGGAGAGGAGCTGACTTTTTTCCAGGCAGTTCTTTTGGCAGAGTGGGTTTAACGTGAATCCCTCTTCTCTCTGAAACACCCAAAGTTTCACCTCAGTGAGAGTAGAGGGGACCTGTACCTGTTCCAGTAAGTTCCTCATCCCTCTGAAATAGCCAACCACAGACTATTTCATCACAGTGAGGGAGAGAGACTAACTTTTATCCAGGTACTTCCTATCACAGGACGGGAACTTGATGTTCTGTCTAGCAGCTGCTATTAGACAGAACCTGGCTGAAGGCCTGACAAGGGGGCTCTACCTGCCTATCGCCCTATTCGAAAGAAAAAGAGTGGCAGTCATCAGATGGTCCCTAGCAAAAGAATGGCAACTCTATGCACACCGTAAGGCAGGCCTTCTAAGGCCCCCCAGACACACCCTCCCCTGCGGGAGGTAAAGGTCTGCCCACGTCCGAGCACGCGCCCGAAGATGGGGTCCAGTTCACCAGAAGGTGTGCACAGAGTTATCCTAATGCCGAAAATTCGTATAGGAAAGAGTAGGCTAGGAGGGCACGAAGCTACATGCAAGCACATAGCATCGTGGCATCAAACAATGGGGGGCGCGTCACCGTCTGGTAACGCGGAAGAGCCGAGGCCGAGATTGCATGGGACCGGGCGCGGTGCATCTCTTTAATATGCCCATGCAAAAGCCACACGATCGAGGGATCATGGTGACTCTCTTGGCGTTGCTCGGCTCCACCCGCTGCGCCCCGTCCGCCACCCTTGCCGGAACCGATCCTCCCTTCTCTCTGAATCGTCCAATTAAGGACCGATTTACCGCAGGGAGAGAGGGGAGGAGAGGAGAGGAGAGGGTCTTTCTTCTTCAGCTGCTGATTGTCTCTGTTGATCCAGAATGTGCGTGCCTACTTGCACCAACCAAGGTTATATAGACCTCGGCTCCAGGCACCCCTCAAGCAGAGGACCCAACCGTCACGACCTAAAGTAAAGATAAATTTGACCCGCCCATTTCCCTGGTTCTCCCACGGTGTTTTAAATTCAATAAATAAAACTGCTTTTGAAATTTGATAAAAGGGCCTCCCTGAGCGTGAAAAAAAATACAGAAAATTAATTATAAAATGTAGGAATCAAAAATGAAAATATTGAGAACTAAAAGGTGAAACATTAAAATAAAAACAAGTAACAAAAATATCAGACAAAGAATAGAAACACACACATAAGCATCATTTGTGGACCTCACTCCAGGAGGCTGTTATTGGGTAGTGGGCTGTCGGTCTTACTGTCTGTATCGGCGGCCCTCCCCAGCTCAGCATCATTTAATCAAAATAACAAATTTGGGCCAGGGCGCGAGAATACTGACGAAGGCACTGATGGAGGCGCTGCAAAAGATACCGCCCCACGGAGGCCTGTGGGAGGAGGATGGAGACGCCCAGGACATTTTTTAGATTTCGAAGAGATTTGGCCCAAAAATCCGAGATAAACGACCGTCCCGATGTT
>NW_023660654.1:17500-18919 GCF_015228065.2 Penaeus monodon | reverse complement strand
GCTCAAATGCAAGTATCCGATTGCATCGGTCCGACTACTAACCCTACAATTGTCACGGGGGATAACAACCTACCACCAACTGTAAATAATGTCACAGAGCCCAGATCCATTATGCTCTTGGCAAAACCGTCCTGCCCCAAATCAAGTCCGAGCACTTTCTCAATGTAATCCTCATGCTATTAACCAATCATTACAGATTTATGTATTCTCTTGCAGTTTTTGTGTGAATTTTCTTACATACAGATGGCCCCAACGGGTGCTCAGCCAGCAAGGAGTCTATCAGTAGGCCTTAGTGACCAATCCTGATTTCCCCATTTCCTTGAATTGGCGAAAAAAATTTTTTTCTTTAAATCCCATTGATATCGATACGTTATTATTCTTACTGATATGATTATTGAATTTTGTTAAAGTCTTGGTAAACGTGTTATACTACACACAACTTTACAGATTTTTTAAAAAGCGTTTGACAGTGTACATCGCCTTCTAATTCTTTAAATGTGCAGGGAAACCTTTCTATTATATTTCTTTTCTATCATTATACATTTATTGAAGGCTTGATACAGAAAGCAAAGGGAAAGGGCTTTCCGGTGGAGGAGATGAAAACTATATGGAATTTCTCTGTGTCCTGTGGAGTTAAAACAAGGCAGTTTGTTGTCGAAATGTTTATTTAATACCTACTGGAATAGGTTATCCCTTAAATTAAACAAATACAAAGTTGAGTGCATAATGGACAGTCGAACACTCAATCACCTGATAAACGCATAGGATGTTACCCGCTTAGCCATAAAGCCAGGCCGGAAAAAATCTCAAGCATTTGTTCCAGCTTCAATTAAATTATTATAAAAATACTTCCTAAAATTAAGTATGATTTTTTGCAATGGACAGCATGCCTTTTGGCAAGTTCCCAGTATCAGCATAGACAGCCACCCACTGATTTGAAGAATGCAAATACCTAAGGTTCACTCTCACAAAAGCAATATGTATCAGGATCTCTGTGCACGAGCCAAAAAGGGCCCCTTAGGCATTCATGTACTAGCGAATCGAGTCCCATTCATTCAGTAGATTTTACACTTATTTTTCACGGGATTTTATCATGCTTAAAGGCCAGTAAACCCCGCAACACAACAATATAAAAGCCCGCTATGAGAGTTGTAGTATCAAGACGCAAAGTGGATACTTTTCGTCATAAGCATAAGACCAGTACTATGTTTGCATACTGGGATTTCGTTTTATATGCCATAACTAACGGTACGATTCCTTTTATTAAATTTTAACTGTTTTATTCACATATTCATTTTTTAAAATATATTGCTGCGCATTTATAGTATATATTTTCCTTTTTAAAAGATTTTAGCACTACTTGATCATTGACGCTGTTAAAAAATGGCTACTCAGTGTTATCATTATCATTGTTATGCT
>NW_023660654.1:5000-12500 GCF_015228065.2 Penaeus monodon | reverse complement strand
CAGTTTAGGGAAAACAAGAACACTGCTCCTTCATACGCCACAAACAGCCGCCACACTTCCGCCCAGATTAGCATCCCCAGACCACCTGCATCTACTTCCAGGTCAACTCTGCCTCCAACCCCCAGTTTAGGGAAAACAAGAAAACTGCTCCTTCGTAAACCACAATAGCTGCACACTGCTTGCCCATACTAGTGCCCCCGGACGACCTGCATCTATCTCGGGAAACAACTCCCCCCCCCAAATTTAAAACAACACATTCACACCTAACACAAAACCCTAAAATACAAGCCATCTTACATGTAGCTCTCTTTGCTGCTAAATACAATGCAAAAAAAATTCGCAAACATTGTCCTATCATGTTACAAAGAAATGGCTTCCCCAGCATGTTGTCCCAGAGGAGATCTTCCTGCAACCTCTTTGTCATCATATGGATGACACCATTCTTGACGACGAGAGAACGGCTCGACGTCGAAGCCGTTCCCGAAGCCGAGGAAGAGCTCCTTCTCCCTTGGAGGGAGTCATTGTCATGCTCCCTTGTAGGGGGCGTTTGGGACAGCGCGGAAGCATTGGGAATTTGGGCTGCCCATTCCAGGACTTCCGCCCTGTGTCCTGCTCACAGGACTCTTTCCCTGAACCCCGAAGAACCATCAATCGAGGTTTGGAACCATTATATAAAGTATAAAACGTCTCCTGACCTGTTTCGAAGTTGTTTACTCAAATCTTAACAGAGTAAACAATGTTTGATGGGACTTATCTATTCTAAGAAAAAAACTTGACTAAGGTGGTATCTCGAAGACCATAACCTTCTTTCCACACAAACATTCCGGCTTTCGCTCACATTGCTCGATGCAGGATGAACTCACCATCATCAAAACAAAATAAACAACATAAAAGACTGACGACTAAAGACTGTTCTTGTCACAAAAAGATGTGACGAGTTGAGACACGGTCTGGCATATTGGCCTGAAGTACAAGCTGTGCACTAAAATTAACTTTCCACTTTGATTAAAAAGCTGCTCTGCAGTTTTCTCGATGATCGCAAACTAAAATTAAAATTCTTAAACAAAGTCTCAGGCACCATTTCAATGCACGCTGGAGTACCTCAGGGCAGCATACTAGCCCTTTACACTCTATACATTATACACAAATAACCTTCCGACCCCCCCAAAACCAGACTCACTATTTTCTCTGCTGATGAACTGTACACACTTAGCTCGACACTATGCGCTTTCGGGTATCGTTCAGCGCATTAATGACGAACTCGACACCATCTCGAGATGGGAGTATAAATGACGTATCAAGATAACGCGACGAAAGAAAAATTCTCTTGTAAGACCATGGAAACTTCCTCCTTATGAAAAACAGATCCCTCAACACCTTCGACAGACTCAAGCACCTCTAAAAGTTAGATCCTCTTGTACCATCTCTTGTTAACTTTGATACCTATTTTTGATTTCATTTGCATATCAATTCAAAGGCCGCCTTGGCAAGAAAATCCTTACATTGACTTTATCGATTTAAAAGTGCAGTCCCATGCATGAAGCTGCACCTATACACAACACTGATCAAACCTTCCTCACATACACACCACTTGCACTCACATACACTAAAAAGAGCAAACTCCAGCTTGTTCAGAATAAAGCACTCAGATGGATGTATATGATAGATTGGGATTGGTTAATTACAACATCTGAACTTCACAAGGATGCTTCTCTGCTTTCCCCTGAACATCGAGTGGTGTAGGTTGTAAACAAACCGACATACTCCGTGCTTGGCATAATGAAATGGCTGGACTAGATCAACACCATCTTTTGTTAGGCCATGATCTTTTTTCTTTGGCATGTGACGAAGAAGTGGATGCAGTTTTTTAGGCTCAGTTGCATCCTTTGAAGCCACCTCTTACTGCTTCATTTTCACCTCTCCCTTTTTCCAACCCTTGTATTATTCAGTTTTTGTTTTGTGTTCTCTCATTCTCATTCTTTTTTTTTTTTTTTTTTTTTACATAGTTTGTTGTAACCTTTTATTTTCTTAATTAAAGTTTAACCTCCGTTTTGTCACAGCCCTCACATCCTGCTTTTAAATACCTTCACCTGACGCTTCGTACCGTAATATCCTTTGCCATAGCATGGGCCCAACATCCTATATCCTTACCCCACCCTCCCCATGGTTTCGGTTTCCGGCATGTGACACTTGCTGCTAGTACTCGTGCCAGGATTATAAATCCTTTGTCGTAAGAATTTATGTGAGCCGAGGAAGGAAGTGTCATGGCCAGTGGTAATCCAATCGTGATGCTGCCGACAAAGGGGAACCTTCTGTTGACACAGGCTGGAATGGCCAGCCCCAGTTTAGCGACCATCTCTGAGCTTCAACAGCTTTAGGTTTGCTGAGGGATAGCTCTGGAATGCCAGAGTACACTGCAGATGGCGCCTAAAACTGTTAACTTTTATCCCAACCTCCCTGGTTTGTGAAAATCCAGCTGTTGTCGCTATAAGGGGTCCCGGGCCGCGCGCCCTCACCGACTTCCCACGAGAACGC
Organism: Penaeus monodon; assembly: GCF_015228065.2. NCBI lineage: Eukaryota > Metazoa > Arthropoda > Malacostraca > Decapoda > Penaeidae > Penaeus > Penaeus monodon. The sequence goes on along the minus strand of NW_023660654.1, from coordinate 9,965 downwards.
CGGGCGCACGACCTCCAGTGTAGGCACGCGCTCAATGTTGTAGCGTACTCGTACCTTACACACCGAGAGATGGCCGGCAGCCTTCCCATGCTTTGCTTTAACCGAAATGCCACTTGTGGGGAAGGACTAGACCCCCCTCTGTGAGGTGTTACAGCCTTGAGTAGTTTTTTCACTGGAGAGGGAGGAAGAAAAGGTTCCAAACAATGATGCTATCCTGTAGGTGGAAAGGCATCCCCTCTGGTCTTTTCCAGGGGTCACATCTACCCACGTGTTTTCCATGCGTGGCATCCCTGTGCGCTGTGGAGATGAGAGTCTGGAGGTTGAGTGATGCCCTACATGAGTATCCCTGTGGCTAGCAACACGCCTCTTTGGTCCCTATTTCTAGCAAGACGGGTGGTGTATCTTGGCTTGGTCAGATCAGTCGGCGGGTCTCCTTCAAGAGGCTAGGGTCAAGCAGTCAATGTTGCTGTTGGCACTCACACTGGTCCCCCTGAGGTGGTACAATGGCCATTGCCTGCATATATCCTCTACCACCCTGTGGCTGTTAGACAAATAGATTCCCCTTATTGGACTCGGTGGGGGTGGGGGTGTGAGAGGATAAAAAAACTGCTTATTTCATGGCAAGCATTTCAAACCCATCACAACAAAGAGAAAATGCAAAGCAGAGGTTGACTCTGTGAGACCTACTGCTAAAATGGAACAACATCAGCCAAAAACATGTCTGTCCACGAGACTGTCCAGCAGATGGACTCTCGTGCGGCCTCTCCAGGCCAGCAGGCAAATCAAAAAAGACCTCTAAGTAACCCTCAGACATCCTCCCTGACCAAGATGGGAGATAAGCTCAACCAGCCGAAACAGGAGCTCCCACAACCACAGCCCAGAACTTAAACGGAAGGCGGTCCGAAACAACACAGGTGAAGACAGATTGAGGGGACTTTGGACCCCTAGGCGTTTCAACAGTTAAGGTTCCTTAACCTGAAGGCTTTGAAATGCTACAACTGATAAGCACATTGGAGTGCAGCAAGCACCTCAGAGTCTGTCTCACCTGGTTGTTTGGGCCCCCCCCCTTCCGGTTTAATTCGGGGCTGGGTTTGGGGAGCTCCTGTTCGGGGGTTGAGTTTATGTCCTCTTGGTCAGGGGGTGTTGGGGTTATTTAAGGTCTTGTTGATTTGCCTGCTGGCCTGGAGAGGCCCGCACGGAGTCCATCTGCTGGACAGTCTCGTGGCCGACTTTTTTGGCTGAGTTGACCCATTTAGCAGTAGGTTACAGATCAACCTCTGCTTTGTTTTTTCCTTTGTTGGGGAGGGTTGAAAGGTTCCCATGAAAAAAGCAGTATTTTATCCTCTCACACCCCCCCACCCGAGAAATGGGGGGAATCTATTTTTAACACCCACAGGGGGTAAGAGGATATATGCAGGCAATGGCCATTGTACCACCACCACGGGCCCAGTGTGAGTGCCAACAGCAACATGAGCTTGACCCTACCCTTTGAAGGAGCCCCGCCGACTGATTGACAACCCAAGATACCCCACCGTTTGTAAAAATGGGGACCAAAGAGGCGTGTGCTCCCACGGGGAGTATCAGTAGGGCATCACTAACCCCCGGGACTCTCATCTCCACAGCGACGGGATCCCACGCAGGGCAAACACGGGGGATGTGAACCCCTGGAGAGGCCCAGAGGGATGCCTTTCCCCTACAGGATAGGCATCATTTTTTGGAACCTTTTCTTCCCCCTCCCAGGAAACAGATAAAAGGCTGTAACACCCACAGGGGGGAGGTTAGCCCTTCCCCACAAGTGGCTTTTCGGTTAAAAAGCAAAAGCAGGGGAAGGCTGCCGGCCATTTTCCGGGTTTTAAGGTACGAGTACGCTACAAATTGAGCGGTGACACGGAGGTCGTGGCCCGGCGTTCTGTGGAAGTGGGGAGGGCGCGGGGCCCCGGGCCCCCGTTATAGCGACAAACAGCGGATTAGAACCCCGGGGGTTTTGGGATAAAAGAACATTTTAGCGCCATCGCAGTTACTCGGGGCTTTCCCAGAGCTACCCTCAGCAAACCATCTGTTGAAGCTCAGAGAGGTCGCTAATTGGGGCGGCATTCCAGCCCTGTTTTCAAAAAGAAGGTTTCCCCCTTTTTGGCGCATCCGATTGGATTTTCCATGGCCATGAACTTCCTTTCCCCGGTCCTAAAATTTTTACGACAAAGGATTTATAATTGGCACGAGTACTAGCGCAAGTGTAATGCCGGGAAACGAAACCCTGGGTGTGGGGGAAGGATATAGGGTGTTGGGCCCCTGCTATGGGAAAAGGGTATTACGGACGAAGGTCAGGTGAAAGGGATTTAAAAACGGATGTGAGGGCTGTGACAAAAGGAGGTGAACTTAAATTAAAAAATTAAAAGGTTACAAAAAAACTATGTAAAAAAAAAAAAAAAAAAAAAAAAAATGGAATGAGAGAACACAAAACAAAAACTGAATAATACAAAAGGGTTGGAAAAAGGGGGGAGGGGAAAAAGAAGCAGTAGAGGGGCTTTAAAGGATGCAACTGAGCCTAAAAAAAGATCACTTTTTCGTACATGCCAAAGAAAAAAGACATGGCCTAACGAAAGATGGGTTGAGTTAGTCCAGCCAGTATTATGCCAAGCACGGGGTATGTCGGTTGTTTACAAAACCCACACCACCGATGTTTAGAGGAAGCAGAGAAGATCCTTGAATTTAAGTTTTAATTAACCAATCCCAAAACTATCATATCATCCTTGAGTGCTTTTTTCTGAAAAAGCGGAGTTTGCTTTTTGGATGTGAGGCAAGTGGTGTGTATGTGAGGAGAGGTTTGATCAGTGTTGTGTATAGGTGCAGCTTCATGCATGGGACTGCACTTTTAAATCGATAAAGTCAATGTAAGGATTTCTTGCCAAGGCGGGCCTTTGAATTGATATGCAAATGAAATCAAAAGTAGGTATAAAAGGGTTAAGCCAAGAGATGGTACAAGAGGATTCAATTTGTAGAGGTGCTTGGTAGTCGTCGAAGGTGTTGAGGTATCTGTTGTCATAAGGAGGAAGTTCATGGTCTTACAAAGAAAAAATTTTTCTTTTCGTCGCGTTAGTCTTGATACGTCATTTATCTCCCATCTCGAGATGGTGTCGAGTTCGTCATTAATGCGCTGAACGATACCTGAAAGCGCATAGTGTCGAGCTAAGTGTGTACAGTCATCAGAGAGAAGATAGTGAGTCTGTGTTGTGGGGGGGTCTGGAAGGTTATTTGTGTATAATGTATAGAGGTAGGGGGAGTATGCTGCCCTGAGGTACTCCAGCGTGCATGAAATGGTGCCTGAGACTTTGTTTTAAAAATTTTAATTTTTGTTTGCGATCATCGAGAAAACTGCAGAGCAGCTTTTAATCAAAGGTGGAAAGTTAATTTTAGTGCACAGCTTGTACTTCAGGCCAATATGCCAGACCGTGTCTCAAAATCGCTCAACATCTTTGTGACAAGAACATCTTTAGTCGTCAGTCTTGATGTTGTTATTTTGTTTTTTATGATGGGAGTTCACCTGCATCGAGCAAAGTGAGCGAAAGCCGGAAGTTTGTGTGAAAGAAGGTTATGGTTTCGAGATACCACCTTAGTCAAGTGTTTCTTAGAATAGATAAGTCCCATCAAACATTGTTTACTCTGTTTAAGATTTTGGGAAAACAAATTCGAAAACAGGTCAGGAGACGTTTTAACTTTATATAATGGTTCCCAACCTCGATTGATGGGGTTTTTCGAGGTCAGGGAAAGAGTCCTGTGAGCAGGAACAGGGCGGAAGTCCTGGGAATCGGCAGACCAATTCCCAAGCTTCCGCGCTGTCCCAAAGGGCCCCCTACAAGGGAGCAGACAATGACTCCCTCCAAGGGAGAAGGAGCTTTTCCTCGCTTCGGGAACGGCTTCGACGTCGACCCGGGTTATCTCGTCGTCAAGAATGGTGTCATCCATATGATGACAACGAGGTTGCAGGAAGATCTCCTCTGGGAAAACCCAATGCTGGGGAAGCCATTTCTTTGTAACATGATAGGACAATGTTTGCGAATTTCTTTGCATTGTATTTAGCAGCAATGAGAGCTACATGTAAGATGGTTTGGGTATTTTAGGGTTCGTGTTAGGTGTGAATGTGTTGTTGAATTGGGGAGGGGGAGTTGTCCTGGGGATAGATGCAGTCGTCCGGGTGCACTAGTATGGGCAAGCAGTGTAGCAGCTATTGTGGTTTTCGAAGGAGCAGTTTTCTGTTTTCCCTAAACTGGGGAGTTGGAGGCAGAGTTGACCCGGAAGTAGATGCAGGTGGTCTGGGGATGCTAATCTGGGGGAGGAAGTGTGGCGGCTGTTGTGGCGTATAAGGAGCAGTGTTCTTGTTTTCTAAACTGGGTTTGTTTTGCTATAAGTATTTCCTTCCGTTTGGGGCAGGATTTGCTAACTGCAACGTGCGACCTTCGCCACCGCAGCAAGAGACTCTGTGTTTGTGTGCATTTGTGCTTATTGTGTTCATACCTGTAACAGTAAGGCATTGCTCGATGTGGATAAGCACTCTGGGGCTATATTGTAGGTTGGGACCGATGTCTGGTTTCGGGCTTCCTCTCGGGTAGATACACGAATTTAACGATTCGTGACTCGGGGGGCTTATAAACGTCAAGGACAGTGACACCATCTTAGTGGATACTTTTGGCAGATGGCTCTCACGATCGTGGAAGGATTGTCCTGTCGATCTTTTTAGCCACGACCGTGCTTTTTGGCTTCGTTTCCGGAGAGGGGACGGAAGTAAAGCCTTGATCTTTCAATTTCCTTTGATCTGCGGTCGAAGGAATGGGGCCAGTGTCAGGTTTGGCTATGTTACCTTGAAGCCATTGTGGATCTTAAAGAGATGTGTGACTGCGACCTCAGTGAGTGTGAAGATCTTCTGGAGAGCCACCTCACAAGAGATGGGCTCCCAGCATATGACAATTT
>NW_023660653.1:12500-18924 GCF_015228065.2 Penaeus monodon | reverse complement strand
TTGTGCACTTCTTCTTTTATCTGGTTGTCAGCCTATCGGTAGAATTGTCAACTTGATGCATTGAACCAGAAAAGCATATTGTCTAAAATATTTTGGTCCGAATGAGACTTATGGATGGGTTCCATCGTGTATGCAGGTTGTGTGCACCGGTGCATCATCTCAGTTCCAAGCAATTTCTAAGACATGCTTGATTATTTTTCTTAAACTTAGCTAGCCAAATGGCAAGTGGCATACCAATAGCATGTCAAATAATTTTGTGATATAACCCAATATTACTGCCAGTCAGCCATTTTCCATGTCCACAGCCATAACTCAGACATGCTTGAACAGATCTCATACAAAGTTGGTGGCATATCTTTTGTTAATACTAACAAATAAATATTAAATATATTCAACATTATAAATAAATATATGCATTAAATAAATGAAAAACTAGTACTATTAATGAAATGATTTTTAAGTCTTCTGTTATCTAACATTGTCAGACTAATGGCATGCATATTGGCAGTGTAGTCCAGTCATTCATTTAAGTTGTTTTTGCCAGCATTGTTAACATTTGAGTGAAGTTGAAACTATTTTTGACAATTTATCAGAACATAAGGATATAATCATTGATGAACCACCTGTGACAGAGCAAGATCAAAGCTTGAAGAGAAGGACTTCAGGTTTGACTAGTACCGGTGGATTTCAAAAGGATCAAACATACGTTCTGACGTAAAGTTTAATCCTTGTATTTGGAAACGTTATTATTACTTAAAGAATCCAAAGGGAACAGGGAAAGAGTCTCTTAGTGACTTTAAAAGATATGTAATAATTTAAGAGAGGAAGAGCAGGAACAGGTTGCCCAGTGTATATACTGCATTATAGGTAATGAATCATTACATAGAGATACAAAGCATGGAATAACAGATACAGACAAAATATATCCAGGTAAAGAGAAAGGTTTTGCATGATATAAGAGTAAATTAATATGTAGGAACACAACCTAGCAATGTATACAAATATTGCAAAGTGAAAAATCGTCAACTACTGTTAAACTAACAACTGATGCCTGTGGATAGTCCACGCAATTTAAAACAGTGTTGCTATGTAGCACAAAGTGTAAAAAACAAAGAGGGGAAACTAACCAATGATGAAATATTTAGTCTGTACGAGTTAGCTGTGCAATTAGAAGGTTTTATCTGGCACATTTCCCTCTTTCCAGATTTAATAGTATATCTTGGTATGGAAGATACAATTGAAAGCACAAAGGAAATACTCGGGTTGTCACTAAAAGATAACAACTTACCACAATTGTTATCTTATGATACCACTTTTAAACTCGGAGACTTTTATGTTCCCCCCATGGTAGGTCGCAATGTAACATTAAAAGGTGACCCCAATATCCAATTTGTTTCCTCATACATGAGAGAAAATTTAAAGTTCATCACAGAGATTTCCTTAAACAAATTCTCTCACAACTTGATATAAGAAAATGAGAATCCCTCTAGTTACAGGACAGAGAGAAGAGTCTCCAATTCAGCAAAATTTCAATGAAATTACTAATGAATCTGCGGGAATCACATTCTCAAAGATGTTGAAAATGGGTATGCAAACATGGAGGTGAAAAAAGTGATGTCAAAGTGCTGAAAGGTAACGTTGAGGAACTAAGAGATAGTATAGCAGATGATGAATTCAATGCTCTATATATTAAGCACAGTAGTAAGTGGAGCAAAGCATTTAAAGCTTATTTTGATAGTGAACTTTGGCCAGACTTACAAAATCACGGAAGCAGAATTGTAACATCTAAATTCGCTGCTTTCAAAGATCAGGCAACAGCAACAAATAACATCTCTGAGAGTATGATTGATAAAGGAGCAAAACGAGTGGAAGGAACTTCCAGTGACCAGTATGGTTTTATCTCTGTACTATTTGCAGTTGTATTACTTTATGAATTTGAAAGAGCAAAACTTGGATTTGGTAACTACCAGTTAAAGGATAAGCAAATATTGACTCGGATAAAGGAAACACAACACCGAGGTGAAGCGAACCATCGAACAAGGAAGAGATTTTAGATTGTCACAAGAGTCTCTTGCAAACTTAACTGTTGAGACGGGCGCCATTAGTCTCTCGCCACAGACAGCATCGTTTACTGTACGAAGCATGAACAGCAGTAAGATACATTCAGTCAAGTTGTTTCCACAACCTGCAGTTTGTTCATGTCCCAGCACTGGCATGTGCTATCACATCATTGCTGTCAAGAGGGCCATTGGATTAGATAGTGTCAAGGACCAAAGAATATGCTCATTCTCTACTCTGTGGAAGAGGGCCCATGGAAAGAAGGAATATCTGGAAGAAAGAAGGCAAGGATGAAAGATTATGATTATGATACGGTACCAGCAAACGATTCAGTTATGATGGAGGCGTGTACGACAAGTTTGAATATTGAAGATAGTGAGAACCTTAACCTCGACAGAGCCTTGACGATCAAGGAAACATCACCATTTCCAAGACACTCAACACCTAAAACACCAGATAGCAAGAAGACAGACAAGTTTATCACAAGTAGCAAAAAGGAAGTCAGGGTGATGACAACAAAGGACGTGGTTGTCATTCAAAACCTGTAAACACCAAACAACCTGTTGGAATGGCACAGAGAAAAAATTATGCCATTGGATTAGATGATATCAAGGACAAAAGAACATCCTCTCTCTCCACTCTACAGAAGAGGGCCGGTGGAAAAGAAGGATTAGGATCTACTGGAAGAAAGAAGGCAAGGATGAAAGATTATGGTGATGACACTGTACCCGCAAACGATTCAGTTACAATGGAGGACCCCACCATAGATCAAAGTGATGACAACAAAGGGCGTGGTTGTCATTCGAAACCTGCAAACACCAAACTACCTGTTGAAATCGCACAGAGTAAAAATGATGCCATTGGATTAGATGATGTCAAGGACAAAAGAACATCCTCTCTCTCCACTCTAGGGAAGAGGGCCCATGGAAAAGAAGGATCAGGATCTACTGGAAGAAAGAAGGCAAGGATGAAAGATTATGATGATGACACTGTACCGGCAAACGATTCATTTACGATGGAGGATCCCACCATAGATCAAAGTGATGACAACAAAGGGCATGATTGTCATTTGAAACCTGTAAACACCAAACAACCTGTTGGAATGGCACAGGAAAAAATTATGCCCAAACAAGTACCCTGCATGGAGAACAACAGAACGGTAAAACTGATGTGATAATGATAGACAATGAAAAGAGTGAAGATGATGATGAGCTGGAAGAGTCATTTTTCGAACAAGCACGGAGGGTATCAAAATTCCCTGGCCCAAATCCAACTATAGCAGACACTTGCATTTCTAGTTTCAAGTTCAAGCATGAGTCCGAAGTCACAAGTGATGTTTCACTGCACGTTCTGAAACTATTTATCCAAGGTTCCAAACAACAAGAAGATACAAACAAGAACATTGGCTTTTTGATTCAATTGCTGCAACTAACTGGTTGTTTGGGGAAGTTATAGAGCGTGCCATAAGCACTTTAATCAATGAAAGAGGTGTGGCATATAATGAAGCTATACTCTTGTGTCCAACTTACATATACAGAAGTATTGCTTTGAATAGATATGATCTATACTTTACCTTTCTTGACAATAATGAAGCCCCAAATAAAGACATACTCCTAGTGCCATTGAATGTAGATATTAGCCCAAAGAGTCAAGGGTCACATTGGCTTCTTGTCATTATAAATCTTAAACAGAAAGACGTCATCATCTGTGACTTCTTACAAACTCATGTTTCACAACAAACAAAACTTATAATGATGAGATTGCTGAAATTGGTATGTGCTGTTCATGTGGTGGGAAACCTGATATTCCAGCCACAGCAATGGAACTTTTTGTTGTCGAGTGATAGTCCTCAGCAATCAAACTCCTTTGACTGTGGTTTGCTATACTATATTTGATGCATACAGCATCATTACTGGTAAAGTGTATGAAATGGTTCCAGGGAATAGTGTACGGATCACACTTCTACTGGTCAAGGATACATTGATAGAAAGAAGAGGTTCACGGCAAAGATGGCAGAAGTATGATTATTTGGAGCAATGTGAACGTCTTCAGTGATACTGTTCAGGAGGGCTGGAGATGCATTTATCAATACACGAGTGTCCACTGAAGAAGAAGCTCAGTAGAATAGTAGAATGTCTTGATTGAAGTAAGGACCTGTCGGTGTTTTGTGCCAAGGAATGTCCCGGAGAATCATCAATGGTTCAAGAAATAATGTGCTGCAGTTGTCGAAAATGGTATCATGTTACTTGTACTGGAAAAAGTGAAAACTGGGAAGAGTATTTTATATGTAACGACTGTCAGTGCAATGTCTAGTAAATGCCATAGTCTGAAATATCTTCATGTAGCTTCAGATTCCAACAAAGTTACCGTGAAAATGTTACCTGAGTTTGTAGCTACAATCAAAACTGAAATATAAATACATAGCTTGCTTGTTTACTTGGATCTCAGCAACTTTCGTGAGTTTTACAACAAAACACGTTTACAAAAATGTGTATTTTGTTGACTTTAACTGTCATTAAGACATTAACTCTGTGATTAATATAATGGCATGTAAACGATTGTACATACATGAAATTTAAAGCATTATATCTATGGTGAAATAAATGAAAACTTTTCTGTCAAACTACCATTTATTGTTGTCATTATCTCATTTGATAGAATACTATTTGAGAGAGAGAGTTTTTTTTTTCTTTTCACTTTATGTCTTCAAATAGGAAGTTATTGTTTCAGAATCAAAATATATATTTAAAGATAAGTAACATGATATACATACAATAAGACTACCATCAAAATCAAAACACTGACAACTCAGTCAACCTTTTTAATACCATTTAAGATGTCATTCCACTTCTAGAACTCTGAAAACGCCAAAATTCAGCTTGCGGAATACTGGAAAAATTAACATTCCACACTCAAAGCACTGGAAACACTGACATTCCGCTTTCAGAACACGACAAACACTGACATTCCGTTTTCAGAACACTGGAAACACGGACATTCTATTTGTAGAACACTGGAAACACTGACATTCTGCTTTCAGAACACTGGAAACACTGACATTCCGCTTTCAGAACACTGGAAACACTGATATTCCGCTTTCAGAACACTGGAAACACTGACATTCCGCTTTCAGAACACAGGAAATATTGACATCCCATTTGTAGAACACAGGAAACACTGATATTCCATTTGTAGAACACTGGAAACACTGACATTCTGCTTTCAGAACACTGGAAACACTGATATTCCGCTTTCAGAGCACTGGAAACACTGACATTCCGCTTTCAGAACACTGGAAACACTGACATTCTGCTTTCAGAACACTGGGAGCACTGACATTCCACTTTCCGAATACTGGAAACACTGACATTCCACTTTCAGATCACTAGGAACACTGATATTCTCCTTGACTTGAAACACTGACATTCCGCTTTCAGAACACTGGAAACACTGACATTCCGCTTTCAGAACACTGGAAACACTGACATTCTGCTTCCAGAGTACTGGAAACACTGATATTCTGCTTCCAGAACACTAGAAACACTGATATTCCACTTTCAGAACACTGGAAACACTGACATTCCACTCTCAGAGCACTGGGAACACTGATATTCTGCTTCCAGAACACTGGAAACACTGACATTCCGCTTTCAGAACACAAAAAACACTGACATTCCCTTTCGGAATACTGGAAACACTGACATTCAGCTCTCAGAGCACTGGAAACACTGACATTCTCCTTTCAGAACACTGGAAACAGTGACATTCCGCTTTCAGAACACTGGAAACACTGACATTCCGCTTTCAGAACACTCGAAACACTGACATTCCATTTGTAGAACACTGGAAACACTGATATTCCGCTTTCAGAACACTGGAAACACTGACATTCCGCTTTCAGAACACTGGAAACACTGACATTCTGCTTCCAGAATACTGGAAACACTGACATTCCGCTTTCTGAACACTGAAAACACTGACATTCCACTTTCAGAATACTGGAAACACTGACATTCCGCTTTCAGAACACTGGAAACACTGACATTCCGCTTTCAGAACACAGGAAACACTGACATTCCATTTGTAGAATACTGGAAACACTGACATTCCGCTTTCAGAACACTGAAAACACTGACATTCCATTTGTAGAACACTAGAAACACTGACATTCCGCTTTCAGAACACTGGAAACACTGACATTCCGCTTTCAGAACGTTGGAAGCACTGACATTCCGCTCTCAGAGCACTGAAAACACTGACATTCTGCTTTCAGAACTCTGGAAACACTGACATTCCACTTTTGGAATATTGGATATACTGACATTCCATTTCCAGAACACAGGAAACACTGACATTCCACTTTCAG
>NW_023660653.1:0-2500 GCF_015228065.2 Penaeus monodon | reverse complement strand
CAATAATGATGATAAAAGTGAGAATAAAGAGAATTTTGATAACATTTGATAATTAATAATATTATTAACATTATCATTATTATTATTGTTATTATTATTATTATTATTATTATCATTATTATTATTATTACTTTAACTATTAGTATTATTGCCAAAAAATATATTATAACTGAAATAATAACAATAATAATAATAATAAGTATAATAATAATAATACTAATCGTTACTAATATTGTTATAAATATTATTAGTGTTATTATTACCATTATTATTATTATTACTGGTAGTATAATTGCAAAAATAATTATTATAACAGTAATTATTACAGTCATAACGATATTGATTAAAATAATGATGTAAATAATTTTCATAAAATCGTTATTATTGTTATTATTATTGTTATTACTATTATTATTGTTGTTGTTATTAGTATAGTTGCAAAAATATATATTATAACTGCAATAAATGCAATAATAATCATAATAATTGCAATAATGATGATAATGATGATGATAATGATGATGATAACGATAATAATGATGATAATCATGATAATAATGATGATAATAATAGGAATGGTGTCCATATATAATAATAAAAAAAAAGGTAAAAGAAAAAAAATCCCAAAAGTCGAAACAGCGGCAAAATCTAGCGAAATATAGCCTTTTGAGAGCATACTCCAAAATGACGTTTTTTCGATTTCTTTGATGATTTTGGCAATTATTAGGGTAATAATGATAATGATTACCAGAATTATATTAATCATGACAAGTTATTATTATTATTATTATCATCATTTTTATTATTACTTTAATTATTAGTATTATTGCCAAAAAGATATATTATAACTGTAATAATAACAATAATAATAATAATAAGTATTTTAATACTAATACTAATCGTTATAATGATGATAAAAGTGAGAATAAAGAGAATATTGATAACATTTGATAATTAATATATTATACATTATCATTATTATTATTATTATTATTACTTTAATTATTAGTATTATTGCCAAAAAATATATTATAACTGTAATAATAACAATAATAATAATAATAGTATAATAATAATAATAATAATCGTTATAATATTGTTATTAATATTATTATTGTTATTATTATCATTATTATTATTTTTACTGGTAGTATAATTGCAAAAATAATTATTATAAACAGTAATTATTACAGTAATAACGATATTGATTAAAATAATGCTATAATAATGATTATAAAATCGTTATTATTGTTATTATTATTGTTATTACTATTATTGTTGTTGTTGTTATTAGTATAGTTGCAAATATATATTATAACTGCAATAATTGCAATAATAATGATAATAATTGCAATGATGATGATAATAATTGCAATAATGATGATAATGATGATGATAACGATAATAATGATGATAATCATGATAATAAGGATGATAATAATAGGAATTGTGTCCATATATAATAAAAAAGGTAAAAGAAAAAAATTCCCAAAAGTCGAAAAGCGGGAAAATCTAGCGAAATATAGCCTTTTGAGAGTATACTCCAAAATGACGTTTTTTCGATTTCTTTGATGATTTTGGCAATTATTGTATTATTCATGACAATAATGATGATAAAAGTGAGAATAAAGAGAATTTTGATAACATTTGATAATTAATAATATTATTAACATTATCATTATTATTATTATTATTATTATTATTATTATTATATTACTTTAATTATTAGTATTATTGCCAAAAAGTATATTGTAACTGTAATAATAACATAATAATAATATGTATATAATAAGACCTGGAGAAGGCTTTTGAATCGGCAAGCCTCTTGCCATTCAGGAGAGCCTGATCCAAAAAGGAATCAGAGGTAAGCTCTTGGCTTGGATAGGTGACTACTTTAGGAATAGAACAGCCAGAGTCAAATTCCAAGGTCACCTATCACAGCACATGACACTAGAGAATGGAATGCCACAGGGTGGGGTTCTCAGACCAGCCCTCTTTAACACTTTAACGTCCTGTATCCTCAACATAAACCTCCCAGTGAGGTGCAAGATCATCTCCTATGCAGACAATCTTGCTATCATCTCCACTGGAGCATACTGCCTAAGCAAAGCCCAGCGTTGTCTGGACCTTGTATCCGAGGAGTGTTGTAGGACAGGACTAAAAATCTCTGCAGCCAAATCCAAAGCCATTGCTCTGAGACAGAGAGTTCAAGGCACAAGTCTGAAAATCCAGGGAATGGACTTGGAGTGGGTTCAGGACTACCTCTACCTTGGGGTAAAGATAGACCGGACCCTCTCCTTCCAGAAGGAGGTCCAGTACCTGGTTGACCGAACAAAATCAAGACTGTCCGTCATGAGAGCAATGAGTGGAAGACGCATAGGGCCAGACACAGAGTACTAATCATCAGTACGTGCTGAATAAATGAGACTTGCTCCTGCTTGATTGGCATAGAAAAAATATAAAGACAACTGGAGACTTCAAAACATAAGTGTACTATGCT
>NW_023660652.1:12500-18925 GCF_015228065.2 Penaeus monodon | reverse complement strand
ACAAACCCCACACACAACCACACACACACAAAAACCCCCAAAACCACACACAACAACACCACCACACACCCAAAACCCCAACGCCAAACCAAAAGACACGCACGCGCACATCACACGCACCACACACAAACATACACAACACAACAAAGCACACACACCCCCCACACACACACCACACACCAACACACACACACACACACACACAAATACACCACACCACACACAAACAAACACAAGACACGCACACAGCACACAGTGCGCCAAAAATATATATAATATAAAATATTATAAAATATTATTATTTTATTATATATATAATATATATATATTACTATATATATTATGTTACATATATATTATATATATATTATATATATATATATATATTTTTAAATAAAAATATATTTTATTTATAATATATATAATATAATTTATATATTAAAATATATATATAAAATATATTTTTGGTGTGTTGTGTGTGTGTGTGTGTGTGGTGTGGTGTGTTTGGTGTGTAGTGTTCCGTGTGTGAGTGTGTATATGTTTTTGCATTTTGCTTTTGAACAGCCATCATTTATTGCGGGAATAGGCCTCATTAAATTTTCACTTTTGGGGGTTTTTTAGCAGTGTCACCCTTATCTGTTTGGATCCCTTTTCAAATAGTTTGGTCGGCGCTCAAAAATTTGTGTCCGGTGTCAAACCCCCTACGACCCCGCGTTGGACTTTTAAGGAAATGTCCTACGCTGGCTAAAATTAGAGTAGGAGATAGTCTTTTTTACGACCCCCGGGGGGTCGGAGTAGTGTTTAACCACTGGACTACGCAAATCATTTTATTTTATATATATATATAAAATATTATATATTTTATATATATATTATATATATATTAATATATATAATATATAATTAAATTATATAATATATATATATTATAATATATATATATAAAAATATTTTTATATATAAAGAAGAGAGAGGAGAGAAAAAAAAAGGGGGGGAAAGAGAAGAAAGAGACAAGGGACAAACAGGGGAAGATAAAGAAAGAAAATTTACATTAAAAAAGGAAAATGGGTAAAGCTAAGGGTTTAGAAGAATTTTCCCGGCGCCTCGTCCTCTGCCACAACCCAAGGCAGGCTCAGGACCGGGGCCCAGGTCTCATGGAAAAGTCCAAGACAAAAAGCCCACCCCAGAACACCCAAAAAACCCCAGGCGACGGGGCCGAAATAAACAAAGAATTTTCCCAAAAATTTTTTAACCCGAAAAACTTTTCAAACAACGGGGGAAACCGTTAATGAGATCAGTTTCGGGGAACAAAAAAATTTTCACCGGGGCCCCGGTTTTTTCCCGGGCCCCAAATCGTTTTTTGGGCCCCCGCCCCTTGAAGAGTTGTTTGGGCCCGGGTTTTTCATGAAAAACCAGAGGTATCTTTTGAAACCCCAAAAAAAGAACTGGCTCATTCCCCCACCATGAACGCCCGTTGCTCGCTCCTAAAATGCTCGTTTAAAATTCCCAGGTTTTTTCCAAAAAAACGTCCTTTTTAGCGTTCTGAAAACCAAAAATCTTTAAACCAGCCGGTTTTTGCTCCCGGGGGGCCCAGGGGTTCGCAAAGAGGGTGGCCCACCCGAGGGGTACCCGCCCCAAAACCTCTGGCACCAGACCTTTGATCCCCCTCCCCTCCAAAGTGCCCACTGCCCAGCTTCCCACCCTCATGGGGCTAGGGGGAAAATTTTTTCCACAGGGGAAATCCCCCCTTCCCCCGGTCCCAACCCGGGGGTCGGCCAACGGCCCCAACAAAAAAACCCTTCCCCCGCGTTTTGGATGCCCCCCCCCACAAGGCCCCTTTCCAGCTCATTTTTTTGGAAATTGGGACCCCCATTAAACCCAACCCCCCGGCAAAAAGGCTCGTCAACGCCCCCATAACACCGGGGAGGCTAACCCTCTCCCAGCAAATTTTACATTAAATTAAAAAAACTTTAAATAATTAATAATTAAATACGAGCCTCCACGGGCCCCCTTGAGCGCACACAATCCCCCGTGACACCACACGGGTCTGTGGTGCATCGGAAGTCGTAGTGGCAACAATCGGGCCGCCTAGGGTTTTTCTCAGCCCCAGTGTCAACTGTCAGGCGGAGGCTTCCCATCATTGAGCCCCCCCTGCATCGTGCTGTTCGACGGCAGCTTCCCCAAGGGGGCCCGTGAACCGAGGACGGTGGGTTTGGGCCCCCCCTTCTTGCAGGTCTAGGGTGGCTGTTTGACGTAGTTTTGCAGCTCTGGTCCTGCAAAGCGTAACAAAGAAACCCGGGGCCAGGACCACGATCATTTTTTCCGCACCCGCAGGGTACAACCCCCTTTCCAGCGCCTCCAATCCTGGCCAGCGGGGGCGTCTCTCGCCACGCCAGAGTCCGTTCTTCAAGGGGCCCCGATTCCCTCGGCCTGGTGGGGTGCCCTAAACGATTTCTCAAAGCCTCCGCCAGCTGGTGTAAGAGGCCTGTGGGATGGCGGAGATGCCCCAACACTTCCCCCCGGGGGGCGCCTTAGCGCTGTTACCCGCTGCGGGCCTTCTCTTCTGCTCCAGCCCTGGGCAGATGCCAGCTTTCAAATGGGGGAATAGCCTCCCGGCACCTTCCCGTCGTACTCAGCTGGCTTATGCCTCACGAAAGGGTTTGGGGGCCCAGGGGGCAGGGTGGGGAAGCGTGCTTTAACAACACGCCCCGGGGGGGGGGAAGGGGGTGAGGGAGGCAAAAGAGGCGGGTGACCGGGTCCCGGTTTTCCGCCACCTATACCCAAAAGGGCGGTTCCCATGGGTCCCATGCCTTCTGCAGCGACATCGCTCCCACACGAGCTGCGGGCCGGGGGTTTCCTCCCCGGACCCCCGGCAGCCCAGTAAAACACATGCCCCGTAAATCTGCATTGTTGCCCGAACCTCGTTGCCTTTCTACTTTCAAGTTTCTACCCCATGATGCCGCCTTTTGCCCCCCCTTTACTTTCCCCCCTCAGGCCCCGAACCTCGCCCTTCAGAGTTGCACCTCCCCCATCAGTTCACTCTTCACGCTGTTGCAGGCCTTGTCGGTGTACTGCTGAGTTTCCATCTCACAGATGCAAGATGCTCTGTAGCACCAAACAATTGGCAGAACTGTTCCTCTGCCTTCCCTTGCCTGCATCTAAACGAGATGGTGCCCTGCTGCTCCCTCTGTGCCCGTCTTCTGCCCTTTGTGCCATTCCTCCCTCATACGGCCGCATGGGAGTGATCAGGTCCATCGGGGTCGGCTTACCTCACTCGGCCCGCCTCAGTATAGCCTCCTCCCCCAGGCTGCCGCCCTCTTTTGGGCGACATGAAAAACGGCAGTCTCATGATAAAAATCACAAATCCCATTTTGACACCATTTGTTACACCGGCCGCCTCGTCCCCCTGCAACAACACAAGGCAGGCTAGGAGACGGCGTGCTATCCACTGGGTCGTGAACACTGAACAGTTACAAGAGGCACCGAGCCCCCCAGGTCCCCGAACACCATGAGGGAAACGCAAGTGGGGAGGCAGGGCACGAAATAAACACAAAATGACAGCTTTCCTTTATTTAACAAGTTAATACCCCTACACTTTTTATACTTTTTTTTTGGGGGAAAAAATTTTTTCAGGAAAAAGGCACAAACGAGGCTTCAAAAAGGAGCAGCACCCAACTGTGTCCTTGTTGTTCCTCCGCTCCCCGTCCAGCCAGTTTTCACATGTTTTGCCCGGATCCTTTTCAGTTTAAAACATGCCCCGGGCATCCCTTTTCATGTTAACACATGTTTCGCCAGAGACAAAGACCCATGGGATAGCAATATATATATTTATATATATATATATATATAATATATATATTATATATATATTTTATATATATTATATATATAATTATACATATTTAAAATATAATTATATATTAATATATATATAAATATATAATATATATACAATACATATACATATACATATACATTATATATAACATAATACATACATACATACACATTCACACGCAAAACACACAACACATACATATTTTATATATAAATGTGTATAGTAGCATTTGTTTGTCCCGGTGTGGGGTTTCTTCACTTTATATCAAATTTTAATCTATATATATGATATTTTTATGATATTTAGTTGCATTATATATAATTATATTATATATAATAATAAAATATATATAATTTTATATTAATTTTATATAAAATATATGTATATATTATATATTATACTATATATACACAATATAAATATTATAAGTAAATAATATATATATATATATATAATTATATATATATATATATCATGTGTGTAGTAAGATAGAAGTAAATAGATAGATAGATAGAAGTTATAAATGTAGTAGTATAATATATATATATAATAATATATATATATAATATATAAATATATATATATACAATATAAAACAATTATATTATATATATATATATATATATATTATATTAATTTTATATATATATTAAAATATATAAAATTTATATTAGATATTATTATATATATGTATATATATATATATATAATATAATATATATATTGTATATATATATGTAGCATATATGAAATATATATAATATAATATTTTAAATATATATTATATATATATATTATATATAATATATTATATATATGTATTAGATATATATGTCGTCATATTAAAGTTAACTGTTTCAAAGCGGCAGAGTAGTTCTCATAGTTAGTTGGAGACTGCGAGTTGAAAAGGACCCTTTGGGGGTTTCCCTCAACTTTCTTTTTCCTTAAAAAACCTCTACCAAGATTAATACAGAAATGATAATTCAACCCACATCCCCCGTGCGGGGTTATCAAGGGGCGCGTTTTTCAGAGGGCAACCAGGCTGACAATTTTAAAATATGCATCTGGAAGAAAAAGAAGAAAAGAAAAAAGTGCCCAATTAAGAAAAAACTTTAAAAAAATGGGAACGGGAAAAGAAAAAAAATTAAAGAGATGGGTAAATTGATAGTCCAAACGAAATGGATAGATAAACTTCAAATACTAGGAAAAGTGAAACAGTAATGGAAAAGTAGAAAGTAAAAAAGTGAAAAGTAAGGGAAGTTTAAAAAACTAAAGAAAAACAAAACAGTTTTTTCGGAAAAGAAAAAGGGAAAATAGTCACGGATTGCTTGTTTTCTACGAAAAAAAAATGCAAATGCTTTACTTGGGTACACCCCCAATAAATGATCGCATTTTAAAAGTCAGAATACAAGAAAAACCTCACATTAGTATTATACAATGTACGCCCCAACCCAACTTTGAAAGGATGAAAAAATTTGATTTTTTTAAAAACACTCCAAAAAAACTTTGACCAATCCCAAAACAGAGATGAAAAAGTAACATGGGGACCCAACCCCAAAGTAGACAGAAATTATCTAAAAAAGGGGGGGGGGGGGGGGGGGGGGGGGGGGGGGGGGGGGGGGGACCGCTGGGGAAAAATTCGGCCTTGGGTAAAAATGAAAGAATGATGAAGATTTTTTTGAATTCCGTAGTAAAAAATAATTAGTTAAGCCAACACATTGCCCAACCCCACCCAAGACACTTGTACAGTGGTTTTCCCCAGACAAAAGAACACGAAACCCCAAATTGACTACATTGTGTTGAACCAGAAATGGAAAATTTGTATAAAAAATGCCAAAAAAGACTGGTGCCGACTGCAACAGTGCCCACCAATACTAGCTATCGACTTTCAAATAAGATAAAAATAGATGGAGGCCAACACCCCTCTAAAGCTGACTACAAAACTTTGATGACAATACAGGATTACGTGTCAAACAAAATTTAAATTTACTCAATAAAGGGAAGATGAAAAACACCAAATAGTTGGGGAAAAAGGGAAAAAAGAACTCTTGCTGAGGTCTTAAGAAACTATCGCCAAAAAAAAAAGAAAAAATTCCCCCCTAAATATCCGAAAAAACACAAAGTGAAATTAAAACAAAAAGATGCCTAAAATCCAAAGGGTTTCAATAATCCAATTGAAGAAGTAATTTACAAAAAACAAAATAAAAAAAATTCAAAGATTATTGCTACGAAAAAGGGAAAAAAATATTTAAATGAACTTCCCCGAGAATTGAAAGCTGTTCTACAATAAAGAAACTAAAGAATCTCCCAGGAGTACGACATTATTAACGAAAAATTTTTAAACCACAAGGACACTATCAAAAAATGAAGATGGACTTGTTTTATGTGATGGAAAAAGGGGAAATCAAAATAGATGGAACAAAAATTGTTCCAACCTATACAAAAAGAATAAAGATCTAACAAAAAAAAAAAAATAAAAACTCAAAAAAAAGCGAAGATAAAAAAACCCCCCATGCTAGGCGAAGTTATAAAAACCCTAAAAGAAAATTTAAAAAATAACAAGAGCCCCGGGGGTAGGGAAATAAGA
>NW_023660652.1:0-7500 GCF_015228065.2 Penaeus monodon | reverse complement strand
CCAACAGACGGTTTTCTTTATTTTCTAGCATTCATAGTTGTTTTCTTTTTTTGTCCGTTAATATTTAAACTCGTCTGTAAACACCACATTTAAAAAACCTTTTTTGTCATTTTCTTCAGACCAACCACTCGAACCATATGAAGCTTTTGGGAAAAAACCCAATGAGTTCAACAACCTCGCTTTGTCCGCAAGTTAAGTTCAGTTTTCCAGATGTTTTTGAGAGAACGTGGCGTTTTTGGCGATGGAATTCTTCTTTTATCTTGGTGAATATCAGTGTATTATTAAAACGCGCCAAGATAAGTGAACTCTTTCCCATTTTTAAACCATTCCCTTGATTGTCTTTCTGATGTTCTCTGTTTTTTTATGATCAATTTCAGTTTAGGGAATTTGGGTTTTTGGGGACCCTTTACCAGGGCAAAACCGCTTTTTACTGCAATTTTCCCTTAAATTTTATTTAATTCTTTTACCAATAATTTTCAACAAAATTTGCTTCTGTGATTTTTAATGCAATTGTCCTATTTTTTGTTGCATTGGAGTGCATACCTTTTTTAGGTAGGGAGAAAGAGATTTTCCCAGTTTTGGTATCTTTCATTCCTATTTTCGTACAAAGTTTGTAGAATATTTAAAAACTTCGCAGCATTTTTGATTTGTTTGCTCTTATTTATTATCCCCGGGGTCTTGTTATTCTTTAATTTTTTATGGCTTTTTAACTTCGTCTAGCAGTGGTGGTAGTTTATCTTCGCTGTCATTGAGGTTTTAATTTTGTTGTTGTTTAATCTTTATTCTTTTTTAAGGTGGAACAATATTGATTCCATCTATCTTTGATTTTTTTCCATACAAAAAACAATCCATCTTTAGTTTTGAAGTGTCCATTGTAGGTTTAAAATTTCGTGTAATAAATGTCGTCTCCTTGGTAGAGTTTTATTCTTCTTATTTATAGAACAGCTTTTAATTCTCTGGCAATTTCATTTAAAATTTTTTCCCTTTTCTCGTACAATAATCTTTGAATTTTGATTTGTTTTTTTGTAAATTCTTTTTCAATTGGATTATAACCCTTTTATTTTTAGGATTCTTTTGTTTCAATTTTACTTAGTTTTCTTTGGAAATTTAGGGGGGAAATTTTTCTTTTTCTTTTTTGGGGATAGTTCTAAGCAGCGCTCAGCAAGAGTTTTTTCCTTCTTCCCACAATCATTGGTGTTTTATCATCTTCACATTGATTGGTAATTCAAATTTGTTTGACACTGTAATCCTGTAATTTTTCATCAAGAGTTTTGTAGTCGAGCTTTAGAGGTGGTGTTGGACGCTCCATCTATTTGAGTCTTATTTGAAAGTCGATAGCTAGTAGTTGGTGGTCACTGTTGCAGTCGGAAACCAGGTCTTGTCTTGGCATTTTTTATACAACTTTTCCATTTCTGGTTCAAAAAAAAAATGTAGGGCAATTTGGTTGCGTGTTCTTTTGTCTGGTGAAAACCACGTGTACAAGTGTCTTGGGTGGTGTTGGAGAATGTGTTGGCTATAACTAGATTATTTGTACTACGGAATTCAATAAATCTTCATCAATCTTTCATTTTTATCTCCAAGGCGAATTTTTCCCCAGGTGTCATTTTTTTAGATTATTTCTGCTACTTTGGCGTTGAGGTCTCCCATGATTACTTTTACATCTCTGTTAGGGATTGTGTCTAAAGTTCTTGAGAGTGTTATAAAAAAAATCATTTCTTCAATCACTTGCAATGTTGGTTGGTGGTAGCATTGTTAATACTAATGCTATGAGGTTTTGCTTGTATTCTGACTTTTTAAAATGCGATCATTTATTGGGCTGTACCCAAATAATGCATTTGCAGTTTTTTTTTTGTGAGAATCATAGCAACTCCGTGACTAAATTTCCTTCTTCTTTTCAAGAAAAAATTTTTGTTTTCTTTAGTTTTTAAACTTCCATTACTTTTCACTTTCATTTTTACTTCCCTATGTTTCACTTATTCCTAGTATTTGAATGTTGTATCTATCCATTTCGTTATGGACAGTATGCAATTTACCCATCTCTTAATTTTTTCCTTTTCGTTCCACGTTCCGATTTTTAATGTGTTTTTTAATTGGACACGTTTTTTTTGTCTCTTTGTCTTCCAGATGCATATTAAAATTGTCGCCGGTTGCCCTCTGAATAACGGCCCCTTGAAACCCCCGCGAGGGCATGTGGTATGAATTACATTTCTGTATTTAAAATTGGGGTAGAGGTTTGTAAAGGGGAAAAAGAAGAGTTTAGTGGAATCCCCCAAGGTCCTTTCAACTCCAGTCTCCAACTAATAGAGGAAACTACTCTGCCCTTTGAAACGTTCCCCTTAATATGACAGACAATATAAATACATACATATATTAATTTATTATATTTTAAAATATTATATATATATATTAATAATATATTATATATATGTAGCATATAGTTATAATAAAATTATTAATATATATATAGAATAAATATATATATAAAATTATAATTACATTATACATAATATATATATATATAATATTTATATATAATATATTTATATATATATATACATACTACATATTAACACATATCTATCATCTTTTATTAATTTTTATCTGTACATACAACAGTATATATATATATTATATATTATATAAAATTATAATATATATATAAAATATATAATTATGTGTTTAAAAAAATAAATATATAATAAATATATATATATATATATATATATATATAATATATATATTATTTTATATTTTAATATTTTAAAATTATATATTAAGCAAAAAAAAATAACATAAAAATATAAAATTATATGATTAGATATAGATATATAGATAGATAAAAAACCACACACAGGGACAAACAAATGCATACATATAAATTATAATAAATAAGTATGTTGTTGGGTTTTTTTGCGTGGAATTTTATTTTTTAGTATGTATGTGATATATAATGTATATGTATATGTAATGATATGTATAATATATAATATTTATATATAATAATATTTTATATATTTTTATATGTATATGATATAATTATAATATATATTATATTTTAAAATATATTATTTTATATATAAAAATTATATATAAAAAATATATATATTGCTATGCAGTGGGTTTTTGTCTCTGGCGAAACAGTGTTAAATGATAAGGATGCCCTGGGCATGTGTTAAAATGAAAAGGATCCTGGGCAAACTGATGCAACTGGCTGCGAGCGGGGGAGCGGAGGAACAAGCCAAGAGAACACAGGGGGTGCTGCCCCGTGAAACCTCGTGTGGCCTTTGTGACCTGATAAACTTTGTGTTGCCTTATAAGCGTATCGTGCATGTGACATGGGTTTTCCCCCTGTATTGTGCCTATAAAAAAGTGTCGGGTAATTAACTTGTGAAAAAAGGAAAAAAGACTGTCATTTTGTGTTATTTCGGGGCCCCCCTCGCCACTTGGCGTTTCCCCCATGGTGTCGGGGGACGCTGGGTGCTCGGTCCTTTTGTAATGTTCAGTTTCACGACCCAGGGATAGCACGCCGTCCCCTAGCCGCCTTGTGTTGTTGGAGAGGGACGAGGCGGCCGGGTGTAACAAATGGTGTCAAAAGTGGGATTGGAATTTGATCAGTGAGACGTGCCGATTTATATGTCGCCCAAAGATGGCGGAGCCATGAGGGAGAGGGGGCTATGACTGAGGCGGGGACGAGTGAGGTGAAGCCGAGCCGGGAGGGACTGATCACTGCCCATGTGGCCGGTATGGGGGAGGAAATGGCAAAAAGGGCAGAAAGCAGGCACAGAGGGCATCGAGGGGCACTCTCGTTGAGATGCAGGCAGGAAAGGCAGAGGAACAGTTCTGAAATTTGTTGAGGTGCTACAGAGCAATCTTGCATCTGTGAAGAGGGAAAAACTCAGCAGTACACGACAAGGCCTGCAAACGTGAAGAGTGAAGATGGAGGAGGTGCAGATTGAAGGGCGAGGTCGGGGCCCTGGGGGGAGGAAGTGAAGGCGGAAAGGCGGACATGAGGTGAACGTTGCAAGTAGAAAAGGCGAGAGGTTTCTGGCAACGATGCCAGTTTTACGGGGCAGTGTCGTTTTTACGGGGGGTCTGCCGGGGGGCCGTGGCAGGAAACCCCCGGGCCTCGCAGCGTCTTTGTGGGAAGCGAGGGGTCGCCTGCAAAAAGGCATGGGACCAGGGAAAACCGCCCTTGGGTTAGGTGGCGGCAAATGGACCCGGCAACCCGCCTCTTTGCCTCCCTCACCCCTTCCTCCCCCCCGGGCGTGTTAGTTCACAGCCGGTTTCCACCCTGCAGCCCCTCGGCCCTCCAGAATTCAGTGGGGGCATAAACCAGTGAGTACGACGGGAAGGGGCCGGGAAAGGCATATGTCGCCCAATTTGAAAAAGTGGCATCTGCCCCCGGGCTGGAGGCAGAAGAGGGAAGGGCCCCCAGTGGTAAAGCGTAAGGGCCCCCCGGTGGGAAAGGGTTGGGGCATCGCCCCCGCCTCCCAACCCAGGCCTTTACACCCCGCATGGGGGGAGGTTTTAGAAATCGTTTAGGGCACCACCACCAGGCCGAGGTATATCGGGCCCATTGAAGAAGCGGGTCGTGAGCGTGGCGAGAGACGTCCCCGCTGGCGCAGGATGTGGAGGGGGTGGAAAGGGGTTGTACCCTGCGGCTGCGGAAGAAAAAATCGGGTCCCCGGCCCCCGATTTTTTTGTTGACGCTTTGAGGGCCAGCAGCGCAAAATTTCGAAGCAGGCAACCCTGAGGGCCTGCAGGAGAAGGGGGCCGAAAAACCCCGCCCCTCCTCGGTTACGGGCCCACTTGGGGAAGCTGCCGTCAACCCGCCAAAAGCAGGTGGAGGGCTAAAGATGGGAAACCATGCCGCCGACAGTTGCACTGGGGTGGAAGACCCCTAGTGGGCCGAATTTTGGCCACTATGCGATTCCAGAGCACCACAGAGATGGTGGTGTCAGGGGCATTGTGTGCAGCTCAAGGGGCCCGTGGAGGCTCGTATTGGCGTGGGCAGCATGGTGCAGCGGCTTCCGGTGGGAGTGGCCGATTGTACGAGCATGCTTTCTGGGCCTTGAGTCTAGAATCGGTTTTCAATGTTTAAGAATGATGCTGGGGGTAGAGGGCCTCGTGGAGCCCCTCCAAAAACCCGCAGCGCTGATGGGTAGCGGTTGAGCAGAGCCCCTTTTTGGACCCGGGGGGGGGGTTAGTTACAGTGTTGGGAGCAAAAATTTTCCCCAAAAAGGCCCAGAAAGGTGCCAGCTGGTGCAAAAACGGGCACTTGTGAGGAAGTGGGATAGAAGAGTCGGGGGGAGCAAGAGTGGTTAGTGGGGGCCGTTCCCTGATTTCCCGAGGACTTGGGCCCCCCGGCTGTGGCGTTACCCTGGGGGCCCGGGAGCTACTCCCGGGGCCATGGTGAAAAAAAAAGGACTTAGCCCCCAGTAGCGGCGATGAGGACGGGCAGACGCTGAGGAGATGAGGCGGCATTGGAGGGGAGGGCGAGCAAAGACGTCAATGGTGACCAGAGCCAGTTTTTGGGGCAGGGGGATTTCCCTCGGGTGCCCCTGCCAAATTTCCGCCGCCCAACCCCTCCAGAGCGACCCCAGCGAGAGGAGAAAGCCGCGCGGTTGAAAGATTTTTGTGTTTTGAGAACTGATCTACAATTTTCGGTTCTGTTGTTTGAAAGAATTTTGTTTGTTCCTGGGGTTAATTTTATTTAAAATTTCGACTTTGTTTCATTTTAGGTAGTCAGAGCAGACGGGTCGTCGCTTGATAGGTGGGGATATGCTACCCAGTGGGTCTTTTTGCTGTGCGAAAAAATGTATTAACATAATAAGGGCCTGGGATGGTTAACATGAAAAAAGGGCCGGGCAAACAGATTGCAAATGGTGTGACAGAGGAGGGAGGAACAAGCCAAGAGAGACGGAGTTGGGGGTGCTCCTTTAAAACCTCGGTATGCCCTTGGACCTGATAAACTTTGTGTTGCCCTGGGGATAAGCTGTATCGGCGTGTTGTGACATGTGGTTTCCCCCCGTATTGGCCTATAGAAAAGGTACGGGGTAAAAAAACTTGGTAAATAAAGGAAAAACTGCACGGTGTTTTTTTTTTCGTGCCTGCTCGCCCATGGGGTTTTCCCCGTGGTGTTTTGGGGGGGTGCTTTGGGCCTTTTGGAAACTTTTCAGGTTTTCCACCCCGTAATAGCACGCCGTTGCCTTTGCCTGCCTTTTGTTGGTGGAGAGAGGGCGAGGCGGCCGGGGCGTAACAATATAATTCATACACCCATACATACAGTATGTTATCATCTTTTATCATCTATCTATATATGAAACTATCTGTTACATCTCTCCACTCTGTTTTGTCTCTGTCTCTCTTCTCTCTCTCTCCTCTTCTCTCTCTCTCTCTTCTCTATATATATATTATATATATATATATATATTATATATATTATATATATTATAATATATATATATTATAATATAATATATATATATATATATACATTGATTCTGCGATAGTCCAGTGGTTAGAACACGGGGACCCGACCCCGGCGGTCGTAAAAAAATACTATGCTCCTACTGCTAGCTGAGCCAGCAGTGGGGACATATGCTTAAAAAGGGCCAACGCAGGGTCGTAGGGGATATCGACACCGTGACACAAATGTTAGAGCGCCGAGCCAAAAACTATTATGAAAGGTATCCAATCAGATAAGGGTACATGTAAATAACCCCAATAGTGAATTAATAGAGGCCATGTCTGCAATAGATGAAGGCTGTTCAAAAAAGACAAAATGCAAAACACATATACACACGTACACACAGGACACACATAACACACAAGCACACACACACACCACACACACACAAACACCACAAAACACACACACAATATATATAATATATATATATAATATATAAAATATATATATATAATAATATATATAATGTATATATTTTATAATTAATATATATAATTATATATATATAATATATATGTATACATTTTATATATATATGTATAATATTTTATATATATAATTATATATATATATATATATATATATAATATTTTATATATATATATTTGAGTGTGCGCAAGTGTGTGCGTGTTTTTGCGTGTCTGTGTGTTTGTTTGTGTGTGTGTGTGTGTGTGTGTGTGTGTGTGCGTGTGTGTGTGGTGTGTGTGTGTGTGTGTGTGTGTGTGTGGTGTGTGCCCCGCGTGTGTCATGTGCATGTGCGTGTGGTGTCTTTGGCGTTTGCGTCTATGTGTGTGTGTGTGTGGTGTGTGTGTGTGTGTGTGGGTGTGTGTGTTGTGGGGTGTGTGGGTGTGTGTTTGTGTATAAATGTATATATGGGTGCATGTATATATGTATATTCCCCACACACAACACACACACACACACAGACACACACACACACACACACACACAATTAATTATATATATTATATATATATATATATATATAATATTAAAATACATACATCATATACATAATATACATATGT
>NW_023660651.1:46324-64276 GCF_015228065.2 Penaeus monodon | reverse complement strand
TTTTTTTGTGTGGGGGGGGCTGTGTGTGATTTTTGTTTTGTGGGGGGTGTGTGGGGGGTGTTTTTAATGTGTGTGGGTTTTTTTTTTTTTTTTTTTTTTTTTTTTTTTTTTTATTTTTTTTTTTTATGTGGTTTTTTTTTTTTTTTTTTTTTTCTTTGGTTGGGGTTTTTTTGGGGTTTTTGGTGTTTTGTGTGTTTTTTGGGGGGTTTGTGTTTGGTGTGTGTGTTTTTGTGGGTGGGGGGGTTTGGGTGTGTGTTTGTGTGTTTTTTGTGGGGTGTGGTGTTGTGTGGTTTGTGTGTGTGTGTTTTTTTTGTGTTTGGGTTTGTTTTTTTTTTTTAAATTTGTTTTAAAAAAAATTTTTTTTGGGGAAAAAAAAGGGGTTTTTGGGTTTAAAAAAATTAAAAAAGGGGTATTTTTTTTTTTTTTTTTTTTTTTTTTGGGGGGGGGGGGGGTTTTTTTTTTTGGGTTTTGGGGAAAAAAAAAAAAAATTATAAATAGATATAATAAAAAAATAAAATTAAAAAAAAAAAAAAAAAAAAAAAAAAATAAAAAAAAATAAAAAAGAAAAAAATTTTTAAAAATAATAAATAATAAAAAAAATAAAAAAATAAAAAAAATAAATTTAAAAAAAAAAAAAAAAAATATAAAAAATTTTTAAAAAAAAATAAAATATATAAAAAAAATATAATATAAATAATAATAATATAATTTTTATAATTATATAATAATTTAAATAAAATAAAAAAATAATATAAAAAAATTTTAATATTAAATATTTATATATATTATCTTAATTATTTTTTATTTTTTTATAATATATATATATATTATTTTAAATATATATATATAAATTTTATATTATTATTTTATATTATTATTTGTTATAAATATAAAATAGTATATATAATATAATTTATATATATTTTATATATATTAGTTTTATAAATATAAAAAATATTATATTTATATATATAATATATAAAATTTTTTGATTATATTTTTATAAAATATAAAATATAAAACTATTATAAATATAATTATTTAATTAATATAATAATAATATATATACTTATATAAAATATTTTTTATATATAATATATATAATAATATATATTTAAAATATTATTTTGTTATGTATATTTTATATATATATATAATTATTATTAATATATTATTATTATATATATTATTTATATGATATAATATATAATATTAAATATATATATAAATTAATAAATTTAATATTTATTTATAAATAAATAATAATAATATATTTTATTATATAATTGTTTTTTAGTATATATATAATTATATGAATTTAAATATATAAAAATATAGATAAAATATTATAAATTTATGTATATTATATATTATTATAAAATATATTAATTTTAATATATATTATATATATATATTATAATAAATGTGGCTTATGCCTGGCTTATCCTGGTTAGCCCCGAAAAATAAAAGGGTAAATAGGGTTTTGGCAAACCCAAGATACCACCACTCACTGCCCCCTTGTGAAAATGGGTTCTATCAATGGCCCGTTTCGTCTCGAGCAAATGGAACCTATTAAACCCTGTCTATTTATACATCCAAAAATGTATACAAACATTTGCAACAAATTTATTTTCCTTTCCCATCCCCCCCCCCCCCCTCTTTCAAAGATTTATATTTTGCTTCTTTTCGAATTCCATTTCCCAGCTCTCGGGAAAAACCCCGAAAAAAAAACTTTTAGGGACTTACCTGTTAGAGTAAACTTTAAAAACTCTAGCACACATATAAATAAAAAAAGGAACCCAGATTTTTCGTCAACCCCAAAAACTGATAATTACCCCTTACGATGTATGGATGCTCGAAGCGACTATAAAAAGACAAGAACCCCCACTTTGTGACCACGTCACAGACTGAAGCGAACCTCTGAACACCTGAACACTAAGAACTTTACTGCCGAATTGCAGTCGCATGCTTATTTTTTACCAAAATCTTGCTAAATATCCCCTTAGCGATCTTTTTTAAAACATAATGTCATTCCTTTACAATAAGTGTGTGTATTTTGTGTGGTTTTTTTGTTTGTGTGCGATGTATTTGTGTGCGGTGGTTTTTGTATGTGTGTTGGTGTGTGTATATTGTGCGTTTTTTTTTTGTGGTGGGTGGGGTGTGGTGTGTTTTGCGTTTCGTGTGTGTATGTTTTTTGGTGTCTGTGTTTTGTGTTTTTTTGTTGGGGGGTTTTTTTTTGTTTAAAATATAAATAATAATATATATAATAGAATAATTATATAATATATAAAAATTTTATAATATATATAAAATTTTAATATAATTTAAAAGATTAATATATATAATATATATTATTATATATAATATTTTAGTGTGGGTGTGGTTTTTGTGTGCGTGGTGTTTGTGGCGTGTGTGTTTGGTGTTTGGGGTTTGTATGTGTGTGTGTTTGTGTGTATGGGTGTTTATGTGTGTGTGTGGTTGGGTGTGAGTGTTTGTTTTTGGGTAGTGAGTTGTTTGTGTGTGGCACATTGGTTGTGCATGTGCGTATGCCGTTGTGTGTGGTGTTTGGGGGTTTTAAAAATAGGTTGTATGTGGCATGCCGTGGTGACTGTGTGTTTGGGGTGTGGTGGTCTTTTTGTTGTATGTGTTTTTGGTGGTGCGTTTGAGTTGTGTGTTTGTCTGATGTTTGTGTGTGTTTGCTTGTGGGATTGTGTGGTTTGTGGTGTGCTTTTGGGGTGTGGTTTTGTGTGTGCTTGTGTGGTTTTGTGTGTGCTTGTGTGTGTGTGTGTTTGGTGTTGCTTTTGTGGTGCTTGTGGTTTTTGGGGTTGCTTGTGGTGTGCTTGTGTTTGTGTGTTTTTTGGGGGTGTTTTTGTCTTGATGGTATGTTATGTTGTGTAGTGGTGTTGCTTTTGTATGTGTGTGCGTTGGTGTGTGTGTTTGATTTTGAGTGTTGTTTGTGTGTGCGTGTGGTTTCTTTTTTTGTCGATGTGTTTTGGTGTGTTTGTCTGATGTTTGTTTTTGTTTGTCTTTTGTTTTTGTGTTGTGTTTTTCGCTGTTTGTGTGTGGTTTGTTGTGTTTGGTGTGTGGTTTGTGTGTGTGTTGTGGTGTGTGTTTGATTTTTTTTTTTTTTTTTTTTTGTGTTGTGTCTTTTTTGGGGTTTTTTTGGGGGGTGCTTTGAGTGTGTTTGTGTGGTGTGCGTTTTTAGTGTGTGTCTAGTTTGTGTTGCTGTGGGTCTTTTTTTGTTCGTATGGTTTTTTGTGTGGCGTTTGAGTGTGTGTGGTTGTCTGTATGTTTGTGTGTGTGTTTGCTTGTGTGTATTTGTGGGGTATTTGGTGTGTTTTTTGCTTGGTGTTTTGTTTTGGGGTTTTGTGTTGTGTGTTGTGCTTTTGTGTGTGTGTTATTTGTTGTGTGTGTGTGGTTTTGGTGTGTGCCTTGTGGGTGTGGGCTTGTGGTGTGGTTTCTTTTTGTGTGTGCTTGTGTGGTGGTGCTTTGTGTGTGTGCTTGTGTGTGTGTGCTTTTTTGTGGTTTGGGTTTGTGTGTGTGTGCTTGCTTGTGTGTGTGTGCTGCTTTTTGTGGTGGTGCTTTTCTTGTGTGTGTGTGCTTGCTGTGTGTGTGTGTTCGGTGTGTGTTCGCGGGTGTGTGTTTGCTGTGTGTGTGTTCGCGTGGTGTGTGTTCGGTGGGGTGTGTGTTTGCGTGTGTGTGTTCGGGTGTGTGTGGGGGCGTGTGGGTCGCTGTGTGTGTGTTCGGGGTGCTCGCGTGGGGTGTTTGCGGTTTTTCCCCGGTTTTTTCCTGTTTGTGTGGTTCCGTGGTTGTTCGGGTTTTGTGTTTCGGTGTTGTTCGGTGTGTGTGTTCGCGTGTGTGTGTTTCGGTTGTTGGTTCGCGTGGTGTGGTTCGGGTGTTGTGTTTGGTGGTTTTTGTGTTTTTCCCGGGGTGGTGTTCCCTGTGTGTGTTCCGTGTGGGTGTTTCCGTGTTTGTGTTGCGTGGTTTTGTGTTGCGTGTGTGTGTGTTCGCGTGTTGGGGGGTTCGCTGTGTGTTTGGGTTGCGTGTGTGTGGTTCGCGGTTTTCGCGTGGGGGTTGGTTCGCGTGTGTGTTCGCGTGTGTGGTGTTCGCGGTTTTTTTGTTTGCGTGTGTGTTTTGCGGTGTGGTTCCCGTGTGTGTTCGCGTGTATGTTCGCGGGGGTGTGGGTTTGCGTGTGGTGTTCGCGTTGGGGGTGTGTTCGCGGTGGTTCGGGGTTTTGTGTTTCGGTGTGGGGTTCGCGTGTGTTCGCGTTTTGTTCGCGTGGTGTTGTTCGCGTGTGTGTTGCGTGGTGTGGTTCGGTTGTGGTTTGCGTGCTGTGTGTTGCAGTATTCGCGGTGTGTGTATTTGCTGTGTTGTGTTCGCGTGTGTGTTCGCGGTATGTTGTTCGCGGGTGTTCGCGTGTGTGTGTGTTTGCGTGTGTGTGTGTTGGTGTGTGTGTTCGCGTGGTGTTCGCGTGTTGTGTGTTCGCGTGTTGTTCGCATGGTGTGTTCGCGTGTTGTTCGCGTGTGTGTGTTCGCGGGTGTGGTGTTCGGTGTGTGGCGTGCCGCGTGTGTTCGCGTGTGTGTGTGTGCCCCGTGTGTGTTCGCGTGTGTGTGTGTGTTAGCAGTGTGTTCGACTGAGTGTGTGTGTCCGCGTGTGTGTTCGCGTGTGTGTGGTGTCCGCGTGTGTGTTCGCGGTGTGGTGGTCTGCGGTGTTTTCGGTGTGTGTGTGTTTTGCGTGTGTGTGGTGTGTGGTTCGCGTGTGTTGTGGTGGTGTGTTCGCGGTTGGTGGCATATAAAACTCGCAAAAAACGCTTTGTTTTAAGGGCTTATTCGCCCCCCCAAGGGGCGAAGCGTACAAAATTTTTAAATTTTTTTTGCATATTTTTTTTCAAAGAATACATGGTTTGCGTAATAACTGTTTATGTAGGGTTTTGTGGGCGGGAATCCTCCCCGCGTGTTGAGCGCCGCCGCTGGATTTCCCCCAAATTCGGGTTTGGGGTTTTAGGTTAGGATTCGGGACTCAGATTTGGGGTTTTAGGGACAAGGGTGTCGAGGGGACTGGTAAGGATTGGGTAGAGGAGGGGGGGAGGTGTGAGGACGAAAGCTCAAGAAAAAGGGCAAAAGGAGAGAAATTAAAGGGGGCCAGAGATGGGGTGGGGGTCAACGGGGAAGAAAAGTAGAAAGCGAGGAGGGTTGGGGGAAGAAAAACAGAAAAATAAAACGCGAAGTAGAAGAGAAAGAGAAAATGAAGAAAGAAGGGGAATAAAGAAATGAGAGAGAAAAGGAGAAAAGTATAAAATACATAACAAGGAACAAAGGGAAAGAAAACGAAAAGATGGTAGAAATAAAGGGGGAAGAAAAATTTGGAAGGGAAAGGGGGGAAAATTAAAGGGAAAAGGGAAAGAAAAAGATGAGCGAAGAAGTGAGAGCAAGGAACAGTATTTAGGGAGACGAAGGATAGCGGTAGAGAAATAGGGGCCCGGAGTCAGGAGATACGTGAAGAAGAGGAAGAGGGAGAGGGGGAAAAACTTGAAAGAGTAAAAGGGGGGAGAGGAGACTAAAGGAAAAAAAAGGGTTTAGGAGGATAAGGGGGGGAGAGGGGGTTTTGTAGTGAAATACAATTAAATTTGCAAAAAAAATGTAAAAAGTAGGTCACTGCACCACCCATTCAGTTATAATGGGAACGGTAGTGGGTTTTAAGAAGGGGAAAAGGTTTGAAAATTTAAAAGAGGAAAGGAGCGATAGATTGGGTAAGCGTGAATGTAGCGTGTGTGTTTCGGGTAGGTGGTTAATGGTTAATGGTTTAAAACAAAGAAAGGCTGAATCTAAGGCATTAGCACTTAGTTAAGTTTGGGGAAGGGGGGGTTTAGTTTTGATTAGTTGTCTAAGCTGCCCAAAAGGGAAATTTGGGGAGTGAGACGGTGAGGTGTTGGGGGGAAAAAATAAAGGTCGGTAAGCTGAAATAAGCCGAGGAGGGCGTGTGCGGGGGGAACTCGCAACGCTGGGTAGAGTAATTAATGATAAAAAGGACTGGTTAAAGGGTTTAAAGAAAAGATCCTTTTTTTCCTTTTTCAATTTGCGAGGGAGACGGTAATATAAAAATATAAATTAAAACTTATTAAAAAAAAAGGGGCAGTAAAAAAATCGAAAATAAAGCACTGGCACAGTAAAACCCGAAAAAAAACTTTAAAACCGAACATGAAATCACTGGACAGTAAAAACAGTAAACGGGAAAAAACGATAAAAGGCCCAAAACACTAGGGTCCTTTCCCAATAAAAATCCCACAAATGTTTCTCATTCCGTGTAAATTAAACCCACGCCACTTTTCTTTAAAGGGAAGGACCCATTCCGGGGGCTCCTTAGTTTCAGGGAGGACGAAGCCAATCCCCGAATCCCCGGGCCCTTTTTTTAGGCCCCCCACGTTAAATCGTACGCGGCAGACTTTTGACAGAATGGTTCTTTCTTAGACTTTTTTAAAAAATTAAAACTACGTTAAAAAAAAAGTCTAAAAAAAAAAAATTATAAATTTTTATAATAAAAGTACTAAATTAAAATGAATAAAATCGTGGAGACTTAAAAAAAGATATAACTTAATATAATAAATACTTAAAATACACAAAAAAGGATTTGGCAGTAATAACAGTGTTGAGTGTAGGTTGTGTGGGCGGGAATCATCTCCAGCGTGTTTGAGCGCCGCCCGCTGGATTACCCAAGTTCGGTTCGGGATTCAGGATTCAGGATTCGGGACTCAGGATTCGGGATTCAGGTATCAAGGGTGTCGAGGGGACTGGTAGGGTATTAGGGTAGAGGATGGGGGGTAGGTGTGAGGACGAAAGCTCAAGAAAAAGGACGAAAAGGAGAGAAATTAAAGGGAGCCGAGAGATGGAGATGAGAGGTCAACGGCGGAATAGAAAAAGTAGAAAGCGAGGAGATTAGTATGGGAGAAGAGAAAAACAGAATAACGTAAATCACGAAGTAGAAGAGAAGAGAGAAAAATGAACGAAAGAAGTGAATAAGAGAAATGAGAGAAAACGAGAGAAAAGTATAAAATAGCATAACGAAGGAACAGGGAAGAGAAAACGAAATCAGCATGGTAGAAAGTAAGGAGGAACGCAATATTAGAAAGGGAAAGGGGGAAATTAAAGGAAGGGGAACGAAAGAGATGAGCGAAGAAGTGAGAGGAAGAGAACGAGTATTTAGGAGAGACGAAGGATAGCGAGTAGAGTAAATAGGGTACAGGAGTCAGGATGATACGTGAAGAAGAGGAAGAGGGAGAGGGGGAAAATCTTGAAGAGAGTAAAAGGGAGGTAGGGGAGACTAAGGGAAACAAGGTTGAGGAGGATAAGGGGGGGAAGAGGGGTTGTGTAGTGAACTGATACAATTATATTTCGCAAAGAAAATGTAAAAAGTAGCGTCACTGTCACCACCCATTTAGTTATCGTATGGGAACGAGTATGTGGTTGTAAGAAGGGGAATAGTGTAGAAGATTAAATGAGGAAAGGAGCGATAGATTGTGTAAGCGTGAATGCAGCGTGTGTGTACGGTGTAGGTGTTGGGTGCGAAAATATAAAGGTCGGTAAGCGTGAATGTAGCCGAGGAGAGGCGTGTGCGGGGAGAACTCTCCAACGCAATGGGTAGAGTAATTAATGATTAGAAAAGGACTGGTTAACGGGTTCAATGAATAGATCCCTTTTCCTTTTACAATTTGCGAGGGAGACGGTAATATGAAAGTATAACTGATAAAACATTTATTAAAATAAAACGGACAGCAAAAATATCGAAACATAAAAGCACTGGCACAGTAAAACAGAAAAACTTAAAAACACGTACATAGAAATCACTGGCACAGTAAACCAGTAAACGGTAAAACAGAAACGATAAAATACGATAAAAGGCACCAAATCACTAGGGTCACTTTCCGAATAAATATCTCCACAAATGTTTCTCACTTCCTGTGTAAAATATATCAACACAACCACTTATCTTAAGGAAGGACCCATTCTGGAGACTACTTAGTTGCAGACAGGACAAAGATCAATCCCCGAATCCCCCGGCTCTTGTTTTAGGCCTCCCCACGTTAACTCGTACGCGGGAGACTTTTGTACAGAATGGTTCTTTCTTAGACTTTTAAAATAGTTTAAAGTTTAAAGTTTAAAGTTTTAAAGTTTGGTTTGGATTCCATTTGATGCAATGGATATTCTTGGTGTGACATACTATCTGCTTGATTTTGCTCACGTGTGTCAGCTGCTGCTGACTCGGCCGAACCGAGTCCTTGCCCCCCGTGGTGCCCAGCCACAGCAGTAACCTCCGGGCGACAGTTGCAACTTCTCGCGCCTGGGCGGGGCGCGAACCGCCGACCCCTCGGATGAGAGGCCGACACGTTACAACTGTACTAGCCCGGAGGCTACGTTAACTACGTTAAAAGAATGTCTAAAATATACAATCATAATATTCATATAATAAAAGTACTAAAAAGTTACTGACGTAATATAAAATTAATAAATGAGCTTGTTAAGAAAAACATCGGAAAATGAATAAAATCCAATAAAACTATATAAGAAATGTAAAAATAAATTATTAAAGCACTGAATTAAAATGAATAAAATCATGGAGACTTAAAAAAGAATATAACTTAATATAATAAATACTTAAAATACACAAAAAAGGATTCGACCCAATGACTTTCTTATTGTTATTGTTTAAGAGTGACTGGTGCCGAAATACAAATACATATGTTTATTTAAAAGAAATATACAAATATAAAAACGGTAGCCGCTTGTGGCAACACCATATGCGGGCATCCTCCTCACTCGCGGGATAAGTGGCTTGCCCTGGGCTTCGGCGAAGTGCCAGCGACCGAAGTCCAGGTCCTGCATTCTGTCCCGAGATGCAAGGGAACTCTTTGTAATGAAATAGTCCCCCCCTCATAGTTTCCCACGCGTGGGGAGGGCAAAACTTCGCCACGCCGTGGCTCCTACAGGAGTGTTGCCACCTCGAGTTCCTTTTGTTCTAACCATTAGATTATTCCAGGCCTGTGGGAGAGGTGGAGGTGAGAAGAGGTATCTAAATAGGTTTTATACCTCCTGGAGTGAACGACGAGAGGTTTCGCGAAGCCGTTCACTGGAGTTGCAGTACAGGATGGGGGGAGGGGGGGGAAGGTCGGAGACCTCACAGGTCATGTCTGCAAAAGCTAATCTTTGCAATATTGGTGTAGGTATAACGGGTCTAGAACCCTATTATAATGGCTTTGCAGGGGTAGTGATCCTGGTATAACGGCGTGACTCTTTATTAGGAGTCGTACAACACACTATGGAAACACACGAGACGAGCTTTAAAGGTCTTTAAAGCTTTTAAAATGATTTTTTTACTCACCATGCATGTGGCGTCACTCTAATACATTAGAAATGGGAAAATGCTGTAGGGAATGCATTTCTAGTTTTACAACGATAGCTAGTTTTTTTTATATTATTTTCGTTGTTATTACCAAACTAATATTTATCAATTCACAGCTTAGGCACTAAGCTTGGGAGGCGGAGAAATATAGTCATATATTTTCATGCATGTCACACCATGACGGCCACCCTTTTCCATGCTATTTCAATCTTCTTAAATTTCTCACTTTGTTTCAAAGCTTACCTTTATCCTTCAGCTTCTTTAAATACCAAAAGACAGTCAGAAAATGACAACAGCAATTATTTCAATAAACTCACTTCGACAGCGTGGGTAGCTCGCCTAATTCCGAAACCTTGAAAAACTATCGCCAGCTGAACGAACACGCGACTAACCGTAGGAGAGAATGAAAATAGAGCCTTTAATTTTTAATCTCACACTCAACGGACGCCAACTTTACAAACGCAGATATAAACAAAACTTTCTAATACTAATACTCTACCTTTAATGGCAAAAAGAATGGAGAAATACCAAGAAAAAAAAGACTTTAAATAAATGAAAAGATGAATACACTTGCAACGTAGACAGGCGATGTTAGAGTAAGGTATCACGAAAAGCTAAGGTTAAGATGATTATAATATCAGGTACAACAGGTAAGTAATATATACACTGCTCTTTTTTCATTTACTTTTCGATCCGAGTGCGTGTGTACGGATATATGTATATATATATGTGTGTGTGCGTGCGTGAGTGTGTGTGCGCGTGCGTATGTGTGCATATCTGTTCGTGCGTGTGTGTGTGTGTGTGTGTGTGTGTGTGTGTGTGTGTGTGTGCGTGCGTGCGTGCGCGTGTGCGTGTGTGTGTGCCTGCGTGCGTGTGTATGTGTAGAAATATCTGTCCTAATGATGTTCTCTGCAAATCTTGATATTTTAAGGGGATCACTCCATGTACATTATTACTAGTTGTCAGCAGAAACTCATTTTTACATGTCTTAGGTATTTAAAACACTTATATACAATACTTTCTTCTAGTTTTATTTTTTTTTCTATCTCAAAAGAAACTTGACGAATCAAGGGTAAGTTGCCTGTTTTACTTTTGCTCAGATTAGACGGAGTATAATTAACAGTTTGGTTATGTTACCGAGAGCGGCGCACAGACATAGAGGGAACTGGACACGGCCATCTCCTAGAGCATAAGAAACAGAGCAGGGAACCATACAGGCTTATCTGCAGCGGCCCGGGAAATGAAAATATCTGCTCCTATGTCACCTTTCAGAGACGAAGTTCAGAACACCCTCACACAGCCAAAGGCTTTAAATGTCTCTTTTCTATAGTCCATTTCATTCATTTTCTCTGTGTCTGTTTTCTATAATGATCGCGTTTTCTGTTGAAGACCTTGGAAATTATTTCCGATTAGTTATTTATTATTATCATTATTTTTGTTTATTCCTCATCATCTCTCCTCTCGTTTTTTATGCTATTAGATCTGTTTGGTTGCTTTTCTCAAATGTATATGCGTTTTTATTTCGTTTTTCCTTATCATTAATATTATCCGTTCTTAACTATTTAACGACATTACTGTTTGTTTACCTTAACTGCCTCCACATTGGGACAATTTTATATTTAAATATCATTTATAAGTATTGTCGCTTTTGCCATCATAGATCATTACAATGTTTTTTATAAATGTTTTTTTTATGGTAGGTACGGGCAATTTTTGCAAAATTACGGTGGCCAGACTCGGTGTATGCCGTTCTTAATTCAATTTCCAAACAAGACTATTTGTGATTGTGCAGCTCATCTGTACCCTCAACGCTGACGGTATGTGTCACAATATCTTTTCTACAACAGAGGTCACTTGACACAAAGTGCTTATAAGGGGAGGGGATACATGGGCATATCCCCCCTTTCTCCTGTCTAGAGAATAAGTAGAGGTAGGCAAGGTTATGCCGGATTTCTAGGTTCGCATGATACACAGGAGCAATGCTAAAAACTAAAACCAAACATTAACATTAAATCTGCTTCATTACTTACTTTGTGACGTATCTCTATTAATGGAATTCGTCTTGCAGTTGGTGAATATCCATCACTTGTTCTTTTCCTTCCCCACACGCACACACGACAATAGCACCCATTCAAAGCACTTGCTGAACCCACTCTGAGCGTCTTTCATTTTCAAAACAAAGGCGAAGGTGTGATGGGGGGGCGGGCCGGGGGCGGGGTTAGTTTTCATCCGCCAGAGATTTTAGTGCATTTTATTAGTGTCAGATTTAGATGGAACGATGACAAGTGAGAAGGAAAGTGCTTTTAGCATCCCCTTTTTAACCATAATGATTTCTTTTTTTTTTTTCTTTTTTTTTTTGAGGAAGTAACGGCGCACTATTTTGTTGGACACTCAAAGATATTAAAAAAAAAAAAAAAAAAATAGGATTAAGAATTAATCTTTCTTTCTTCCCTCCCCCCCTCTCTCTCTTCCCTTCCCTCCTCTCTCTTTCTTCCCTTCCTCTCTTCTCCTATTCTCTCTCTCTCTCTCTCTATCGCTCTCGCTCTCTCTCTCTCTCCCTCTCTCTCTTAATAATGAGTGATTTGTCATGGTCATTGGTCGTCTCTCTCTCTATCTATGTGTGTGTGTGCGTGCGTGCGTGCGCGTGAGTGCGTGCGCGTGTGTGCGTGCATATATGTTCATATATATACACACACATATATATACATATATATTCTCTATATGTGTGTTTGTGTATGAGTGTTTGTTTGTGTGTGTTTATTTATAGATGCAGGCACATACACACACAAGGCAAACCGGGTTTATCATATATTTTTGTACTAACTTTGTTTTGTTTTTTCCATTACCTAGGAGAGTGGTATGTCTGACTATGATTTATAAATAAACAATTTGAAGAAATGAGAAGTAACACGAACTTCGTGATTGTCCAGTCAGCTTCTTAGCCACGGAAAAATGGCGTAATTTCTCGATACATTTAAGTGTGAATAATTTTTTTTCTTCTTCTTCTTCTATACTGTATATGTAGATGTAGATTGATTGATTGTGTGTGTGTATTATATATAAATATATATAATTATATACACAATATATATATATATATACATATGCATATATATAATATATATGTACGTATAATATATACAATATACATGTGTGTAATATATATATTTACTTACAATGTATACATATGTATATATGAATATATATATATATATATAATATATATATGCATATATATATACACATATATTCATATACGAAATTTGATATATTTGTATGTATACAAATAATATATGATGTATATACACTATATATATATATAATATATAATTATATATATATATATATATATATGATATATGATGTATATACACGCAATATATATATATAATATATATTATATATATATATATATAATATATATATATATATATGTATATATATACGCATATACATATATTCATATATGTATATATATACATATATATATACATAGATATCTATATATGAAACTGTGCGTGTGTGTATGTGTGGGTGTGAGCGCGCACGCACATATGTAAATATGTGCGTATATATATAATATATATATATATTATATATATATATATATATATATATATATATATATATCTGTGTGTGCATTATTTACATACATACATATATATAAACACGCATGCACGCACACACACACACACACACCTATATCACATATATACACATATACATACATACACACACACACACTGAAAAAGGCTATCATCCTTGTACAATGGTGAGCAGAGGGGTAGTTATACTTGTTAACGGCATTCACTCGTTATTTCTAAGAGTTGACACACCAGTATAAGAACACACGAGACATATCTAGTTATGGGTATGGCGGTATGCGGGTCGCGGTCAGCTGCCCGGAGGGAGAGGGCGGAGCTGACCTTATCGCGTGGTTGCTGGCGACGAACTCTCGGTCAAACGAGGTGAGATTTAAAATGTGACCTCCGTTCTCGCTGAGCGGGTGGTTCTTATTTGGGACTTTGGATCTGCGTGGTCACCAGCCACTGGTAACAGAAATAGAATTATGCACATCCTATATTGCTCGGCCACATACTCGCGCCTCGCTCTCGAGGCGCCTTCACGGGTGACCTAACTTGGCTGGTCGTCTCGTTCTTGTGTGTTGTCCTGGTGCATCTTCGTGGCTGCTCGTCCATGTTGTTCTCATCCTCCTGGTCCTCGGTGTAATCTGTCCATCCTCGATGTCCAAACGTCCTCGAAAGTCTCCTCCTTGACTTCGGATTCGTCTAGACCTCCTCATAGTCCTGACCCAGGCCTAACTCGGCGGCGTCCTCGTCCACACGTCCTCACAGATCTCGTCCAGGTTCTTTTCGGCGGCATGCTCGTCCTCGTAATCTTCATCTGGATCTACGGGCGTCGGGCAGGGGGTGCGGCATCTCAGGCGGCTGATACCTGCGCTACGAGCTCCTGGAGTTGAATGAATCTGCGGCATCTCGGGGGGGGGGGGGAGGAAACTCGGGGCGTCTCGGCAGGCAACGCCCGTCCACAACATCATGGACGTCTTAATACCTGCTCTGATGAACATCCGGTCCGAAAGGCCTATGGCGATCTTCGATGACGTCCTTCCCACGGCATCCTAAGGTGACCGGAACTGTAGCAGGATATATGATCGGGGAACCAGATCATACACGTAAGGACCAGAGTAAGAGAAAAAGAAAGGCAACAGAGAAGAGGGGGTGTTAACTACCACTAGCTGGTGATTCATAAAAATTTGCGGTTTTTAATGTTAGTTTTTCATTTATTTTCGTCTTTTTTTATTTTGTGTTTTATCTTCACAAAGATAAAGAAGAAAATAGAAGAGGGAGACGTCAGTAGCAATCCACATGGACCTGGCTTGAACTACCAACCGTCTCTGATAGATATGAGAGTAGATAAGGAAAACGACATCGGCAATCCACGAGGATTTACTTGAACCACAGTCGTCACACAGAGAAGAAATAGATGTAACTTGTACATCATGTACAAGCCACTCGTCACGACAAACAAAAATGCTGGCTAAAGAGATACACCATAAATCTTTACGCCGGCACTAAGACAGCAACCAACCCTATTAATGAAAAGGTTCAGTGTCTTTTGTCCTGTGTGTGTGAGTGAGGTGAATGTGTGTGTGTATGCATGTGTGAGTGACAGCTAGCGTGAATGAGAGGGAAGGCGAGAGTGACCTCACACAGCGAATGAATCACAAACACGAATATTAATGTTCACTATAACAAAACTGAAGTAAAAAGCAATGCTAGCTATTCAAAGTTATTTCAACTACCACATTGAATTCAACATTTAATGACATGCGACAGAATGTACGCATGAATGAATGGTGACATGAAAAAAAATATTTGCAAGCTATTTAACAAGCAAATCTTCTCGGGATCAGAAATCTGAACTGCCGAGGCACATGTCTAGCTAGGCATGCCAGACTTCAGGAACGGGGGGGGGGGGGTGATCCTATACCCAAATGCCGTATATGACTGAAATGACTTGAGCCAGGGAATATAATAAACCTGCTCTTTTCTGCGTATCTGTGATGGGCGCTCGCAAAATTCTTTAAGGATATATAAATTTTCACGAATCACACAAACGCTTGGGGTATACCCAAAACATGCAAGCGACTTCAAGAAGGTGAGAAAGATGTGATTAATAAGCGAATAATGATTCTAGCTTAAACCCTAGTCCTACATTAATTAATGGACGTAACCGCGGGCTACACCGACTCAAAGGTGCCACACGAATAACTTTGGTTTATTGTACCAACTTTTGAACAACGGAGTGCATATCTATTAGGCGTTTACACAACCCCGGGGGCAATATCGGGCAATTCTGTGCACTATGATATGGGGGAAGATCCTACGCTATATTCAAAATAATACATTTCTATGAAATTGCGTTACATGCCCCGTTCTAGCGCCGATAGAACGTGTCACCAAAAAGCAATGTAACAATCCTATGGGTAATTCCCAAGGCGTCAACAAAAATAACAACCAAAATACAGGGAACCACTCATTCATCAGACCTTCCCACGTCGCCACCGACCGGGAAAAAAGAAAGTGAGGTCAGGTCAAGACAGGAAACACTTTTCTAATCCAAAGTGACCGCAAGCGAAAGAAAAGGGACGGTCAGGGTCGGGGCGTGGGGAGGAAAAATGAAATGATATTCATGATAAGATAAAATCACGAACGCATTAAATTCGTTGAAGATGAAAACAATATAATCTCTAAAAACGAGAGAAAAAAATTAAATACATAATTAACGAACGAAATACAAGGTTATTGATTGCATTCTCTAATCACACGAAATGCGATCTGAGGTGAAAGAATAGTGTGAGAACGTGCCATTGCTGTCTTAGCACCTTTTAACCCAACAAAAAAAAAACGGCTTAACACATGTATGGAGAAGGAAGGAAAAGAAATCAGAAAAGGGGGCCCAAAACGTGTACTACAGTTTTTTTTTTGTTTGTTTTTCGACATGTTTCTAGCGGTCGAGCGGATTTTTCTTCGGGGTGGTGTGTCCGTGTTGCATGCCAAAGGATGCAACGGCCCTGGCTTGCAGGGGTATGATACTGGTATTCGCTTTCACTCTTTATTCTGAGAGTTGACACACGCAGTATAAGAACAGAGACATGTTAGTTATACGGGTAATCGCGGTATGCGAGACGTAGCCAGCTCGCCCGGAGAGGGAGAGCGGAGCTGACCTTCCGTGTCAGGCGCTTCACACGAACTCCCGGTCAAACGAGGTGAGATATCAGATGTGACCTCCGCCCTCGCTGAGAGAAAGGTTATATTTGGGACTTTTGGATCCACGTGGATCCCCGCGTGTGTTATTGAGTGTGTGGATTTGTGTTTGAGTATAGGAATGTATATATGATAGGTGCATGTCCCGCATACGTATATGGTTGGTTGATTGTGGGAAAGGGTAAGGTGTAAGTGGTGGTTTGTGTTCCAGTCGCCCGCGTATGATGCGTGGGAAGAAAGAATAAATGAATGAATGAATGAGTGCTTACTTGTAAGAGTTAGTGTTGCAATCATGTTGCTATTGTGTGAATTTCTTGTTTGTTAATGTCAACAAGCTTTTTTACGATCTTGTGCATGGTTGTAAGTTTGTGTGGCTGTCTGTCTGTCTGTCTGCCTGTGTGTGTGTGTCTTCGTGCATCGAATAGGTTCCATTCATTCATTCGTGTTTGCTTGTGTGTTTGGTTATCTGTGTTTGTAGGTGGGAAATATAATAATAGCAGGTATAAGCGTGTCATTGTGAGTAATAAACCTGGCTTCTTTTTTTTTCTTTTTTTTTTTAGCTTCTCATTGTTGTGTTTGGTGTACGAGTTTCCCATACATACATGCATACATACATATTGAGAAGAAGCCGAAGTTATACATACATACACAGCCAGCCAGACTTGAATGTTGGGCGTAGACGTATGCATCTATGCATGTATTTATGTATGTATGTATGTATGTGGTCCTGCCAACTGTACCCCATGTTCCGACGAAGGGACTTGTTACAAAAGGCATCAAGGCG
Source organism: Penaeus monodon (assembly GCF_015228065.2). Lineage (NCBI taxonomy): Eukaryota > Metazoa > Arthropoda > Malacostraca > Decapoda > Penaeidae > Penaeus > Penaeus monodon. Next base: position 47,311 of record NW_023660651.1, on the reverse strand, counting down.
AGACTCCAAGGCACTGGATAGTGTCCAGGTTTCGCTTCCATAGAGCAAAACTGGAAGTATCAAGGCCTTGAAGACACGCAGCTTGGTCCTTCTGCATAGGTACCGACATCTCCAAATGCTCTTGTTGATCGAGTTCATGGCTCCTTTTGCCAGACCAATCCGTCTACTGACTTCCTGGTCTGAAAATCCAGAGATATGGACTACGCTACCAAGGTATGTAAAACTTTCTGTGACTTCAACGTCCTCGCCGCAAACATGGATCGACTGAACGGGTTCCCCTAACAGGCCCCCAAAGTCCTGAATCTTGGTCTTGGTCCAGGAGACCTCTAGGCCTAGGGGCTTCGCCTCATTGCTAAATGCATCAAGAGCCACCACAAGTGACTCCAAGGACTCAGATAGGATGGCAACATCATCGGCAAAGTCAAGGTCCGAGACCTTAATATTGCCTAGTGTTGCTCCGCACTGACTTTGGCTAGTAGCTCTGCCCATTATCCAGTTCATACAAGTGCTGAAAAGTGTGGGTGCAAGGACACAGCCTTGCCTCACCCCTGAATTAACAGGGAAGAAGTTCGACATACCCCCACCACACTTTACAGCACTTTCAGTACCAGTATAGAGGCTTGCTATCAGGCCAATAATCTGTGTCGGAATTCCCCTGAGCCTCAGGATCTCCCATAGCGATTCCTGATGCACCGAGTCAAACACCTTCTTGAGGTCGATGTAGGCTGCGAGCAACCCACGACCAAACTCACGACGGCGTTCCACAATTACTCGAAGCGCTAGTATACAGTCTATTGTGGACTTGCCAGGAGTAAATCCAGACTGCTCCGGTCTCTGGTGCCTCAGTAGGTGGTTGCGGATTCGTTTCAGAAGAATGTAGGCAAGAACCTTGCCTGGTATGCTGAGCAGTGTAATGCCACGGTAGTTGCTACAGTCCCATCGATCCCCTTTCCCCTTCCAGAGAGGGATGACCACGCCCCTCAGCAG